>NW_024962263.1:82252190-82315483 GCF_019238085.1 Lagopus leucura | reverse complement strand
CTCTTTGAAAGGGTTGATAACTGCAGGACAGGGGGAAATGGTTTTAAGTTGAGGGAGGGGAGATTTAGGTCAGAAATCAGGGAGAAATTCTTTACCCAGAGAGTGGTGAGGTGCTGGAACAGGCTGCCCAGAGAGGTTGTGGATGCCCCGTCCCTGGAGGTGTTCAAGGCCAGGTTGGATGGGGCCCTGGGCAGCCTGGTCTAGTATTAAATGGGGAGGTTGGTGGCCCTGCATGTGGCAGGAGTTGGAGATTCATGATCCTTGAGGTCCCTTCCAACCCGGGCCATTCTATGATTCTATGAAATACAGATAGAGTGTGAATATGGATGTCAGTGCAATTGTGCTGCAGTATTTCTCTGACAGTCTCTGGTAGCTATCAAAAGATGTGGTATTTCTGAGTGCACAGGGAAAGTCCCCACTCAAAAGGAAAAGTCAATTAGTTTCATGCAAATATATGAAGTCATTTTTTCAAGGGTATAAAGCTGCTATGTGACGGAAGGGTGAAGCTTTTTTTCTCCAAATGTTTTCATTGTTTTGCTGAAGTCTTCTCCAAATCCAATTAGTTGGGTGGTAGAAGTTAAATAACCGATCTTTGTATCTGCAATTTCACAACTCCTTATAACGATAAGGTATGTGGTTGAAATATGAAAAATAACAGAGCTTGGGGCTTTGCAGGTTAATGATAACTCATCCACAATCATTTTGCTCATAATGTCAGTTATAATTTCCTGTGCTTTATCTTTCATATACATCGCTAAACCCTTTTAATCCTTAATGAACTGATTTGTCTTAATTCGGTAGCTGTAGAGTTCTTTGTTGAAACAGTGAGAATTTCATTCTCTGCTGTTGGTCTACAGAAAGTTATAGCCCAGGGAAACACAACCAGGGAGCAGGAAGATCAGCTGCTTCCTGTGGATGCATTAAGGGAGGTTTTTTTAAGTTTAAGAGCAAGCATCTCCACATCTGCATTAGGTAAAGCCACTGCCTTTTTTCTCAGGTGATGGTGGAGATCTTGCAGCTGCTGCGCCCTCTCCGGAATCCCCATCCACTTTTTTAGTCTCGATAACTGCTGGCCTGAGTTTGAAGTTTTCTCTCTACTCTGCTTCTGCCGAATATTTCTGTACAGTTTGTTTCAGGTTTCTTTTTTTTGTTTGTTTGTTTTAGTTTTGCTATTCTACCTACCACATCCCTTTTCTCCTTTTCACTAAGGTACAATACCTTACAATGAAGCTTTTCAAGAGGCATTTGTCACCAAATGATACTTTTCACAGTAAGCACAACCTTTTGTCAACCTTTTCTCTACTAGGGAAACAAAATTGTAACCACTTTTTGTGGTTCTGCACGAAAGCTGTTGGAACCTTTTAATAAACTGATAGATGCCCATTGAATATAACAAAGAATTTTTTTCCCACTTGGAAATTTTTCAAGACAAAAGCCAGTTTTGCAGCAAGCACTTGCTCTTCTGCTCACAGCTCACTGAAGGTAGATGGAGGACGCTGGGCTTTTAATTACTGCTTTATCCCTCTCACCTTGACCTAACTGTGTCCTGGCAGGGAATGTTTGCCTACCTTTAACTGATTTACAGCAGATGTTAGTGGCAATAAATTATATCCCACTTCCCTCAGCTCTTTTTTTTTTTTTTTTTCCCCTAGTACTGCTTGAATGTTTTCAAATGAAAAGTCTCTTCAACTTAAAAAGGCAATTTTTTAAAATATATATTTTGAGGCTTTGTAACTATTTTCTCCTTTCTTTTTTTTTCCAGTTAAATTGAAAACAAAGGCAATGCTTTGTTCTTTTCCTCTGTTTTTATTTTCCTTTTGCTACTGGAAAGAGTGGCAATAAAAGGTGATTACAATAGGAAAGGTGAAAAGAAGTGACAGCAGAAGAACTTCTATGGAAATAAGTGAATAACTGAAATAGCTCACTGGCAAAATATGTGGAAAAAAAAAGGGGGAAAAAAACAACTTCCCCAAGATTTTAATTTTTCCATTTTTCCAGCAATTCCCTCCTGACATCATCAAGCAACCATTTGGTACTTGTTTCATGTATCATATGCTAGGCAAAGGGAATGACTTCATGCCTGCGAAGCAAAACCTTTGTTCTTCTACCAGCCCTGTGCACAGATGCTGCCGCCTGCACTTCAACAAAGTTTGCTGGGGTTGACCTCCATCAGCAGCCTCACACATCCTAGAAAATAGTGGAAGAACAACTAGGAATGAGAGGATCTGTCCTGGAAGTCGTGTCCTGACTCAGAACTGGGCTGGTGACCAGAGGATACAGGAGGCAAAGATGTCTCAAAATCCTGTTTCCACCCCAGTTTCACTGCCAGGTTCCCCACAGTGTCACCTGGACCATGTATAACCTATCTCAGCAGAGCAGGTGGGATTTCCAAACTTGAACACTTTCAGGGAACACTGTAACCAATGCCTGTGAAATCCTCATCCTGCAAACACCCAGAGCTTTGTTTTGGGTTTTGAAATCCCTATGGACTTCAACGGGACAACTCTCGTGTAAATTTTATTTTATGAATTACATATGTGGGAATGAAGGGTCAGTTCTACATCTGTCTATCTTTAGGTCACTGATTTACACAGGGAGGCACTCAAGAGATTTGTGGATGTGGCACTGAGGGACATGGGTGAGTGGGCACGGTGGGAATGGGCTGACAGTTGGACTAGATGATCTTAACGGTATTTTCCAATCTTAATGATTCTATTATTCTATTTTGATAGGAAGTGCTATTGCTTTCTCTTATTGTTGTAGCTGATGAAGAGTTTTACACTCGTAGTTTAACCAAGGTAGATTATGTAAATAAATAAAGCAGGTAAAAAGACTAAAAGGAAAAAAAAGTGATGTTCTCAGTGTTACGGAGTGAAACAGAAGACACAAAGATCCAAATCCATAATCCAGAAAGAAGCAACCGAACATTTTTCATCTTAATTTTCCTAAGGACTGCAGAGTTTGATCCTAAATTCCTTGACAACATGAGAGTTTTCAAACTCCCCTCCTCCTTTAAGACCTCCCTAATTTTGGGGGTGCTCTTCCCTCCCCTGCACCAGCCCTACAGTAAATCATCACTGGGACCCTCCAGTGTCCCCCAGACAGGCACATCAATCTTCTGTTACAGCCAAAGAGAGAGGGAGAAAGCAGAGGGAGAAGTAAAACTGGTTCAGGAGTCTCAGGTTGACAGCACACAAATGTGTGTGTGCACCCTGAGTGCAACATCACGCCCAGAGGAAGAAACCCTACCTAAAAATCACTATGTAGGAATAAAGAAAGGAAACTATCCCCACCAGGATGTGAGGCTGGAGGCAGCGAGGGGAGGGCTGGGAGCTCCTGGGGCAGCTCAGTGTTTCCAGGCACTGCAGCCAGGACTGCAGCCTGCCACGGGCAGCCGAAGGGTTAACTGGAGAGGCAGCACGTTAGCTGTATCTGTGGAGATTATGGCGTGTTTATCCAGTGTTCAGATTTCCTGTCTGAGTGTTTGGATTTCCTGAAATCCCTGCTATCAGCCCAAGTGCTGTCCACCGAGCAGACCCTTTTCTCTCTCTCTTTTTTTTTTTGTTAGAAAAAAACTTCCATTTTTTTTTTTTTTTTTCACTTTGCTCACATGGTTGGCTTTCCTTCCTGCTCTCTTTCCAGTTGTAGTGCCTGTGTCTGCACACCGGTCAGGACATTTATGGATGCAGAGCAACACCCTTAGCCTGCAGAACTCTGGGCTCACCGTGCACTGGATTTCCTCTCTGTTTCTTTGTCGTTTTTTACTTTGGACTTTTATTTTATTTCATCTATTTCTTTTTCGTGGAAATAAAACCCGAAGAAACATGGTCTTTTCCAGGAAAGCATGGGAGAATATTTTTTAGTCTGAGATGGAATAATGGCCTTAGGTCTGAGGAGCACATCTGGCATGGGAATTCAGCCTGCACACATCCCGGTGAGTCGCAGGCGTGGGCTGGGAGGGTGCTGGGTGCCATGCAGGACAAAGGCTGAGCGGGGCTGCAGAGCTGCAAAAAGCAGATGGGTGAAGCTGAAGGGAAAACTTTTTCAAAAGGAATCACCAAAGTCCATTTTTCATTCCTAAAATGCATGTTGCTCTACAGCCTAGATAACAGCTAGGTAAGCCTTTACATATCAGGCCAGATTCTGTGAGTCCTTACCCATGTAAGTAACTTTTACTCACATAGAAATCCTCAGTGACTTTAGGAAGTGCTCCATAAGAAAAGTATTGCAGCATTAGGACCACATGTAGTAAACTGCAACGTCTCAACCTCTGTAAAAATCATCTTAAAGAGAATTTTACGAGTGGTATTGTGTGCTTTCTTGGTATTTCATGTTTTATTCTTGATCTACTTTTAAATTTTACAGAAAACTCACGTTCCAACTATTTATCCTATTGTCTCTTAACTAAGTTTGCTGGAAATGTATTTCATGCAGCAGTGTGCCGGGAGGCCAGAAAGGGGCTTTTGCTGTAGGAGGGAAAACGCTGAGTGCTGTGCTGCCCTAGCTGGAAAGTTGCATTCAAACACTGGGCTTAACTGAGGTTTTAACTTCATTTTCAAATGTGAGAGCCCCTGGCAGCATTACTGCTAGCCTGAGGTGTTCTCTGTTAAACCATAACCATGAGCACAATGGTTTGTCTGGTCTCAAAATCATTGAATCAGCATTGAAAAGGAAGAAGATTCTTCTTTTCAGACCTCTTTGGAGCAGATTTCGTTGCCAGCACTCATGGAAGCATTGTGGCAGGATGATGTGGAAGATAAAGCATCATCACTGCTGCAGCTTTTCTTGTGTCCCTTAGCAGGAGGCCATGCTTCCACTACATATTCCTGAGCTGCTCCTTGGACCTGATCCAGGGATTTGGTTCTCTAATTTCAGGGAAAAACTCGATTCAGAAATTGCTTATATACTCAGAAACACCTATAGGGAAAACAGCCTTTATTTTAGTCCTGATTTTCATTAGACTACCGAAAATGTCCTGATCTGTAGCATATAATATACTGCATCTATGCATACTCAAAAGACTTTAATACTTAATTTTTTTTTGATTTAACGGGAGAGAATACCTTACTTTTTCATACCAACAAAGAAAAGGAACCATTTTCCTAATTTTTTTCCAAAGCTTCCAATTTTGAAGTTTTAAACTTAATAATTATCTGGTGTTGCAAATTTCTGCACAATCCTTTGAATGTGATCTTGCTGCTCTTTTTTAGGATTTTCTTCAGAATTTGCTGAAGGTTTGTATGAGACCAGTCTGGCCAAATCTTTGCCTTTTTTTTGCCTGCAAGCCTTCAGGAATTTAGTTATTAACATGGAGCAACACTGAAACTGATGGTTTTTTATGCATTGAAATGTTGATTCCTGCTGTGTACATAGGTGGGCACACTCTGTGTGCCTCCAAAATGAGAGGCAGGGCAATGAACCCTTTACCTGAGTTAAACTAGACCTAGTGCCCTGCCTGCCCAAGGCTGCAACTGAAGTGGCTAGAGCATGTCTCAAAGATGGCGTAACAGTCAAAGCATCATTAAACATCAGTTAAGTACAGAAAACAGTGCACTGATGAGGACAGAAGGGGAAATGTAAAGACTTCTGTAGGTCTTTCCAACTCTGGGCGTGGAAATTTGGTTCACTGAGTGATGAGCCTTGGAACTGGCTCAATTGGTTTTTCCCTCCTTTTTGCAGGACAGTCAGAGCTTTCTGGTTTAAGTCAGGTTGGAAATGCTGTGGGAACAGTTTTTCTGGTGGTATTTTGGTATTTCCTCTTCTGCTCACGCCCAGACCAGGAAGTGCAGAAGCACAACCTTCAGCTCATTGTGTGCAGGTTTCTTTTTATAAATGTGAATTCTCTTTCCTCCTTCCCCTCAGCTTTTTTTTTTTTTTTTTTTTTTTTTCCTAATAGCCCTTACAAAGGTTTAAGTCTTTCTTAGATTTAGACTATGGGATCTTTTGAACCTCTTTACATATCTGTACCAAGCATTAAATTGTTCCCTGATAAATGATTATCATGTTAGTTTGAACCATCTAAATGCAATATTCCCACCTCAGCTCTCCATGCCCCCGGATTCCTGTGCCAGTGTTCCCCAGCAGCTCTTTCTGTGTTTCTGCTGCCATTCACTCCCATACCTTCAGCAGGATGAGGTCTGCCTGGACATGAATATTTATCTGTCCAGTTGCCAATAGATAAATAGATTAATAGCTACTTTTTGATAACCAACCACACCATTAAACTTTCTAAGATTAGATATGTCCTGTTCTTTCTTTCTCTCATTCTTCTTCCCTTTTCTGCATCACTGAGGAAGTTCAACTGATGCACCTTTCCTCCAAATGTCCAACACACTCATCATCACAACTGCTGGCCCTTCTGCCTTTCATACTGTTGTTGGCATGTGCAAATAAACAGTTATGACAGGAAAAGAGTCCTGCACAGCTAACTTCGTGCATGTGGTGATGTTTCTTTGCTCAGAGATAAATGGACCAGAGGAACTAAGCCTCTTTACCTGAAATTGTTCTGCACACTGTGAGGTTCTAACTCCTTCTTTTCATGTTATTTTCTGGAAAAAGCAAAGAATACAATTTTGTCTTTTATCTGAGCGAGTACAGCAAGTATATCACTTTTGGATTGTTTCTTCAAACCTCTTCTAGACACTTTGTAGGGTGTTTAATCAGCCATTATAAACAAAAATAAACTTTATCATAGAATCATAGAATCGTTCGAGTTGGAAGGGACCCTTAAAGGTCATCTAGTCCAACCCCCCTGCTATGAACAGAGACACCTACAGGTCGATCAGGTTGCTCAGAGCCCCACACTGCCTGACCTTGAGTGTCTCCAACTGTGGGGCATCTGCCTCTATGGGCAACTTGCTCCAGTGCCTCACCACCCTTTTTGTAAAAAAAACTTCTTCCTTATAACCCTCTTCTCTTTTAGTTTGAAACCACTTCCCCTGTTCTGCCACAGCAGACCCTGCTAAAGAGTCTGCCCCCTTCTTTCTTATAGCCTCCTTTATATGCTGAAAGGCCGCTGAGGAGGATCTTGAAGGCACATGGTGAAATGATTATCTGTATTTACATTTGAGTCTGCTCTCATAAGTACTACATGGAACAGATATGCCAATCACATTTGAAAGCTGTCTCAATATGGGACTTAGTTTGTAAGATAATTCCTTCAGTGGCTTCATAGTCCTCAAAAATATGAGGAAATACAAGCAGAGAGCACTTTCATTAAATAATTCTATAAATCAAGAAAACCTAAGTAGAGACAACGGAATTGCCAAGAATTTTAGAGCTATAGGCTTGCTTGGAGTATTTGTTTTCCCCTTGCCCTTGGCTTTAAAGTTGGGCTTTGGGTTGCAGTAATATAGAGGGTACCAGGTGAAGAGGGAAGCACTCTTTGTCTCCTTATCCAGGCACTAATTAGTGTGAGGATGGGGAGCAGCAGGGCTCAGCCTGGACTGCATACCATACCAAAACTCATTGCTTGGTTCCCCTAAACTACAAAGCCTGGCTGAGCTTTCCCTGAGACACAGCGATGTTTTCCCCACATCCTCCCCTATCTCAAGGCTGGAGTTAACAAAACCCATCTGCCTCTGTGAGTCAGCAGAAAAGTATTCAACTTTTATAAGAGTTAAGGGATATGGGATAGGGCAATGTCAAAGTGCAGAAGTCTTCCCCCAGCTTTGGGTTCACACAGCATGCACTGGGAGGAGGTCGTATTTTCTGTTACCATTCACCAGGCAGGATGATTTACACCAAATTGACGATGCAACCCCCAGTGTTCGGGGCCAGGGCTGTCAAACGAGTCTCTTCTCATCAGCAGGAAATGCGAACAAATGGGAAAATGCCAACAAGCAGCACGCACCCCAACACAGTGGCTGCGAGCAGCTTGGAGAAGTCAGAAAAAGTTTGATTTTATTCTCATCAAAAATGAAATGGGGAAGCCCCCCCCACCTCCTCTTCTGTCCCCTTTGCTACCACCCTGGTTCAAGCAAGTCAATCTGTAGGTAGTTGTGTGGGGGGTTGTTCTCAGTGGTTAACCACAGAACAATTCAAAGCATGTGGCTAACTCTGAAAAACTGCAGTGGTAGTAGAGAGAGTGGGGGGCTGCAGCAGGAAGTCCTGTACAGCCCGCAGCACAAGGAGGAAAACAAAACAATACTCGTATGTCTCCAAGCCTCCCTGCTGTCACTACATGGCAGCAATGGGCAGATGTCTTCAACGGTGTGCTGGGCAAAGCACCCAGCAGGACGCATGAGGCAGATAAAAGAGGTGTCAACCAAGGAGACAGCATTTCAACCCTCAGCTTTCACATATAAAGCCGGATAAAAAAATAACAAACAAGTTGTGAGCCTTGAGGTGAAGCAGAGCACTCTTAGGAGCATTGGGTGATCTCCAAGAGAAGTGCAGGGCTGAACGATAAGCAAGGTGGCACTGCTGAGGGGCAGTAAGGGGCATGGTGTAGGTTGGGGTGGAAAATGCCCCAGTGGAGCTCTGTCTCACAAAACCTGAATGCGTTGGGCAGAGAGGAAGTGCTGGAGGAAGGATTTGCACAGAGCAAATGGGAGCAGTTGAGTGTGTAGTGGAAAGTTGCCCTATGTCTGCATGGTGCCACAGCACAGACTTGGGAGTAACAGCCAGTCTTAAAAGATTTGGTGCTTAAAGAAACCAATACAACTTGAAATTGCTGCACTTCCACACCAGAGATCTCTGTGAGACGCTCTGTGAGTGTTTTGTAGCTCCCTAAAGTTCATGGGCTTTTAATTTCCACTCATTTTCTTTGTACCCCCAGTTTACGGTTAGGGTGGTGAGGCACAGGCTGCCCAGAGAAGCTGTGGATGTCCCATCTCTGGAGATTTTCAAGGCCAGGTGGGGCCCTGGGCAGCCGGGGTGGGTGGCAGCTCTGCCAAAGGCAGCAGGAGATGATCTTTGAGATGCCATCCAACCTAAGCCATCATATAATTCTGTATAAAGGAGGACCTCTCTTTGAATACAAACATGCATGTTTCTAAGTGATACCTGTGCAAATAATGTAGTGCAACTAATCTTCACCTAACTGCAAGCCTCATTTGTAATTCAGCAGGTAAAAATAACACATTTGTACCATCACCAGAATCACCCTTAACTTAAGAAGGAAAATAGCATTTCAATTCAAGCTGTTTATTCAGTCTGCTTTGGAGAAAAAAAGGGCTAGCCTGTTACACTGACTGGAGCAGTGGCTTTGTGGCATGAGGGTGGTGTGAGATTGCATCTGGAAGCCAAACTGTGTCCCCAGGGTCCTGGGAGAGCCTACAACTTCATGCTCTTTGCCATTCGTATTCACCACTCTGGGGAAAAAAGAAGTCAGCTGTTAGTGGTCAAACCACAGCCCACTCTCTTCTCATTCATCCTTGTAGCCAGAAGGGAGCAAGTACGTGAGAAATGAGAGACACACAGCTGAGGTGCTCCTCAGCACTGCTGGGTCAGAAAGAGGAAGGTGTCTCCTGCCAAGGCTGGTGCAGCTGCATGCTGTTTTTAATGCACTTGGCCAAATGTGTAGAAATCAATTTTGTTCTGGCCAGAAGTGCCAGCCAGAGGCACTGGGACAAGTCTTATGTTATCGAGATTCTGTATAACACCAAGGACTTAGCATCATACTATGGTTCCATATCAGAACATAAAACTGCCCAAGCCAATGCTTCAGGACTCTGTCCCAGTAGTGGATAAAAACTTATGCCTACAAAGCAAGAGCTAAGCATGACTATATGCAGTGATATTTCCCCAGATGACAATCCCATTTTCCCAGAACCTTGTCTGAAGGACTTCTGGAGTCAGAGATTGTACTTACATTGTACTTATCCTGGATCGACACTGGCAACATGGATCTGTGTTATTTTTCCCTTAAACTCACAGACATTTTTAGCATCCATGAAAAAACTTGTTTGAGTTCAACATGCAATTAGACACATTCATGGAAGAAATTTTGTCTTGAATTTACAGCTGTTAAATCCCTACTAACAGTCAGGGTCCAATCTTTATCTCCTGCCTGATTTATAGTACTATTACAAAGCAAGTTTTGTGGAAATATTCCAGATTTATTTGTGAGTAAATAAGATCTATGCCAGCACCGTGGAGTGCATAGATTTATTTTCTCTAATTTAGAGTGTAACTATATTGCTGCTTTCCTTCTGCTTTCCAATCCAAGTTGTTTAATAGTCACACAAATTAGCATACTTACTGATATAATCATTTACCTAATGGTACATTTCCCATAAAATGTGGAATACTGCAATCTCTGCTGGTGTAGGATACTGCCTCCATCCATCTGATCAGTGGCAGGTTATAGTTGCACATCCTTTAATAATTATTTCAGCAGGTGTCCTTTTATTGCTGTTCATAATTAGTAGCTGAGTACTTAGTAAAACTTGCTAGGATCAGAAATTCCTACAGTTCAGAAGTTATCTTTATTCATGAATAAAAAAAATCTTCATTAAGACTAATAGGTACTATAATTATATATCGAATGTACAGTCTTAAAATTATCAGCCACCAAGGCAGAATTTTGATCTTACACTTGTTTTGGATTAATGTCATAATCTGAATCCAGATTTAATCAATGGTGTCAGCCAAAGCCCTAGATCTCATGGGTCATTTCTACTTTATCTTCTTGCTTTCTGTATTGATGAAGTTGTGGTTGAGAAGGAGCCACGTGTTCATGTGCTGAATCTACTTGTGGCACAGGATCATCTGTAGCTGGAATTGGACTCAGACAGATCTAATTTCCTTACCATTGAGAATATCAGACTTAAAGGGAAGGACTAAGGATTAGTAGGCGACTGCAAGTCATGTTTGCTCCTGTGTCCAGGAGCCACATGACAACCTACCTGGCTCCTGGTCTGAGCTAGAGAAATCACCTGGTTGTTCGTATTTATCTTTTTCTTCCCAGAGTTCCTGGGAAGCTTAGAATAGTAATTATACTGTTACCTCTATGAGGTAGTAGATGCATGTATGCATATGATTGTAAACTCTTGTGCTTCAATCCTTTTTATACCTTCAAGTGCAAAGAACAGCCTGACTGTGAGAATGTTCTTCAGCCAAATCCCTCCCTGCTTCATAGATCATTTCTAAGGCTGCTTTTCACCATTTTAAATGTGATTCCTTTCCCAAAAAAAAAAACCAGAAGAAGCCCTAAGTCCTAAGCAACTCCTTCTCAGGGCTGGGTTATGCAATAGGCTCATGCTGTGAGTCACACTGGGGCTTCCCAAGCAAAGTTGGTCAATCTCTGCAGCTTGAGTAAGAGAGCTGAGTTTACAGATGAATGCCAATGATAGATCTGTTCATTAGGGGGCATAACCCCAACCCATGGATAAAACAGGAAGTCTTAGACAAGTCTTAGACTTGAGTGATACTGGATGATGTACAAACTCTCATTTAGAAGAAGAGAAGAGAATCTTCTTGTTGTCCCTGATGTTCTGAGAAAAACAAAAGAAAAAAAGGAACTTAACTCACAGAAAATGTTGAAATGGAGTTTAAATCATGTGTTAATGAGAAATCATGTGTTAATTAGAAATCTGTAGCATTTGTAGTCTAGTCTCTGCTCACAGGGTTGGGGCAACTGCACCACATGTGTATGTGCCCTTCTGTGACTTTGAGACCTTTCAGTCAATTCTGATGGAGGAACAGAGAACCTGAGTGCTCCTATATATTTTGTAACAACAGGCAAATGGAAAAATACAGTCTGTGACCCCTAACTACCTCCTCCCCAAGAAAAATGCCACCTCTATGAAAGAAATAAAAAGGGAAAAAGAGAGAACTTCCATGGAATTGAATCACTGTGCTCATCTGTGTTGGCTGCCGCTGCCTGGAGTGGCCACATTTTGTTTAGGCAAGTGGTACCATAAGACTTTCCTTTGTAGATAAAAGCTTAAATCAGTAACTTTCAGAAGCTTGTTGCCTAGAATTCAGAGCCTCAGATCATACAAAGTCCTGAATAAATTATTTCAAAGTTCTTTTGAAAGTGAGGTCAAGTATTTTAGCTCAGTAATTAGGATTTCAGCAGACAAGGGCACTTCCTCTTGAGTTTCCCAGCGCAGAACAATATAGCTCAGTCTTGAACTGCAGAACATTTGTTTTTGTAATCCAAATCCTTCCTAAATTCATCAGCTGGGCCAGATCACTGAAGATAAGTGAATTTGTGCCTTGGAGACCCTTGGATCCCTCCAGAATGTGAACTTAGAATGAAAAGCAACAGAAAGCCCCAGAAAGCACACTTGAGTGTTTTTACTCCTTAGCACCTCCGGCTATCTGCAACTTAGTTGACTAGATTTAGCAGGAGATGAGAGCTGGTCACGAAAACCAGAACTGTGCAGCCTCACCCATCTCCCACTCCAGATGCAAACTTCAGGGGTTTTGGTCTGATTCCTACAGACAGAAGAAAGGAGGATGACAGTGACCAGGCAGCATCTCTATGAACCTTGGCAACACCCTCTGATTTTGACTGCAGTTATCACGAGAAAATGTGTTTCTGTTTTGGCCTTTCCTGTGTGTGTCAAAAACAAATAAGATATTTGTTGGGATTTCTTCCTGAGGAGGAAATAGGTTCATTCTTGAATGCACTAGGCAGATCAGGTTCTTTCAACAATCAGAAGATACGTATGTGGAATTTCAACATTTTTAAGCCTTCCCAGGATATATATTCAACATTAATTTTTAATGTTTGTTACTGTGCTGGTATTGCAGCAAACAGTAGATCTAGTAGATATAAAGAAACTCAGCCTAATTTATGCTGTTAATGTAGTCTTTCTCAGAAGCAGAAGCTATTAACAAGATCATAATTTCCCTCACAGACACTATTTTTAACTAGGGAAGAGTTCTCTCAGAAGAGTAATAGACTTATATCTCTGTAGTATTTTCCCAATCAAGAGAAAGAGTTGCTTGAGGATCTGAGCAACTACTTCTTGAAGAAATGATGAACGTAGAGCTTTGCAGTAAATCATAATCACAATAAAATTAAAAAAAAAAAAAAATTGGCTGGGGATTAATGACTGGAATGTGAGTTACTGAATTAAATTGGTTCAGATGTTCCCCAGAAAAAATCTGAGATTCACAATGCTCTTTGGTTTTTGTTTTTTGCAAAGGAAGAGTTAGCTTGATTGCTTCAGAACTACTAACAATTTCTAGACCAGTAGAAGTGCTCTTAGCGGCCTGGTCTTGATCAAAAATAGCAGAAACAGAATTCAGAGCCTCCACAATTTCATTATCTGTTAGTGTATGACAGACAACATTAGATACTTATAAGATGTTAGAGGCTTGCTTTGGTTCCTCCGTCCAAGGGCAGGTTCATGAGTATGGCTCTGCCACAAAGACAGAACCCCCTGGATTGCTAAGTCTGCAGTCAAAACCCAATTGTGCCACTCATGGTCACTGGTAGCTCAGGTGGCTTTTCAATGGGCTTTCTCTGAGAATCTGCTTTCAAGTGTCCAGCCTTCCTTTGGCTCCAAGCTAACATTTGACTTGGTATTTCAGTCCCAGATTTGTTCATGACTCTAATCCTGAGCAACAAAATATTTATGCTTCTAACACAGTTCACTGAAGAGGCAGACTTAAAACTCTAAGCCAGGAACTGGAATTGAATCTTCCAGTTCATGTTGGTGGCTTTTTTTAATTAGAGATGTTTGTTCTTTTGTCAAGATCCAGACTCAGTTCATGAATATAATGGAGGAAGGAAATCAAAGCTGTGTAAGTCACTGACTGTGTTCAAGATATCAAAACTTTTCCTGCAGTTAATTAATATCGTATGCTGACCCAAAAGTGAAGCAGGTCTATAACCTGGAAGACAAAAAGGCTCAGTCAGGAGGTGCACTGCTGGAGGTACTGCACATCTGCCTTCTCATCTGTTCTTGGGAACCTGGCAGCAGTGCTTTAGTGGCTCTGCCTTATTCTCTTCTACTTAGGCTTTTGTAAAAAAAATGGACCTAACAACAATTGCCTAGAGGCAGTAGAAGAGAAAGGCTGCATTATTAAAATCCAGAATCTAACGCCATTTTGATATTCATCAAAGTTCTCAGAAATGAATTCTCCCAAGATCAAGGACTTAGTCAGCCCAGGTTTCTCCAGCTCATGTAGATAATTGTCCCTTGAAATAGCTGTCTTTCTCTATCTTCCCCTCTTTTTATTTTTTAGCATTGGCACTTGGCAAGTGTTCACTTAGCAGGCAGCTCAGCTCTGCTGCTGCAGAAGAGCAGAAGAAACCTCAAGTTTCCCATCATGTACATCTCCAGTTTCTGCAATGAGAAAAATATGCACCATGAGTGCATACAAAATATTCATCTCTCTGTCACCCACTGACAAAGTAGCAACACATCAGCCAATTAAACTAATTAATACATTGGTCAAATTTACTTTTCTGTGAAGTGGTTTATTAAGTAATAGGAAAGGCTTAGAGAGGTAATGCATGAGTTATTCAATATTTTTAACTATCAGAGCCTAGTGAGACAAATCCTTGATGCTTTCCTACCTTCCTGAAAGCTATGTGACTTGATTGCTTCTGTCTCAGCATAAATTCATGCTGCCACTAAAAAAAACAGTACCAGCATAATCGTTTGAGCTGAGAAAGGAAACTGATACAAATGAAAATGAAATACATGAGGTTTAATTTTCAGCTGCATCATTCTTCTCTCAGTAAAAATATCTAAATGCATATTACAGCATATGATTTTATTGTATTTTATGTATGAAATTTCTTCTAGACAAAAGAAATCTAAGATTATTAAAAGTTCTCATCAGTTTGCCACTGGCAGGTATGGCAACATTTGTGGTAGCACACCCAACAGATAAAATTATCATAGAATCATTGAACCGTTTGAGTTGAGAGACCCTTAAATGTCATCTAGTCCAACTCCTCTGCAACAAACATCTACAGCTAAATATTTCCTGGGGGCTTCCATTGAAAGCTTATTTAATTTTTGTTGTTGTTGTTTTGGCACCTCTTCTTGAATGTAGGATGAGGGCTATAATCCTGTATGTAGTCAGAGTATGGCTTAAGCAGAAATAAGAAAACCCTGCCACAATGCACTTGGGGCATGCAGCACCTTCAGGGTAGATGTCTACCTCTAGGCTTAGCTCCTCACTCTCTCTTTTAGTCAGTAGAATGAAAGAGGCAGTTTAGGCTGTGATTCATCCAACCTTTGTAGATATCTCCTTTAGTATCTATATTTTAAACATCTGCTCTTCCAGCATGAGGTGAGCTGCAACCTATTTTCAGTAACTATAAAGAGAACTTGGGGAGAACAGTCCAGACAAAGGCACTTTGTCCACTTTGTCAGGGATGTCCCACTTCTGAAGTCTAAAAGTTGAGTAAGAGCTTACTGAAGTGGGTGTAAAGAGCCTCATTTACATGGACTGAGTCTGGATCAAAATTTAAAGACTGTTCAGTCGCTTTGTTTGAGATGATCTCATTTTTCAATGCAAAGAGAACATAACATTTCAAAGGACATGCTCATGGATCTGGGCATGTCTCAGTATAGTTACAGATACACACAAGGAACAAAATAATAGGATATTTAGGAACATTTTTGTGTTCTTGTTGAGGTTTCCATCTGCCTCATGTTCTTGGATATTCCATAGAAACGTTTTAATAATTCTATACTTGACAGCACTCAGCTGAAGGACAGAATGACCAGCAGCAGTGCCAGCTAAAGGATGTGACACCGTCACAGGGTTCATAAGTGGGAAATGGTATTATTTGGTACATGCCAAAGGGGAAGGAAGAACAACCCAGCAGCTTGAAGGAGTTATCCTGCTCAAAGCCTGGCTATGTGCTTGAGACTGAGGTGAACACATGGGGCTCTGGTTCCTGGCTCAGCCACAGACTGTGTGGGACTTGTCTCTGGAGGAGAATAAGCAGTGATCATTTCAGGAGGAAATACATTCATTAAATCTGTGGAGTGTTCAGACAATACCAGATCAGATGAGTGCCTGAATAATCAACAGGCAGCAAGTTGTGTTCTCTGCTCTGCTTGGGAGCTCCCACCATAGAGCAGAAAAGCCACTATAGAGAGGATGTGGAGAGTTCAGAGGCAGCAGATTTTTCATGCAGGGAGAAGCTGATTTTTAACACAGCTACCACAGGTTTAGTTGTTTCTGATTCATATGGTATCACTCCATCCTATAGATACATTTAGCAAGTCGTTGATTCTGCCCATCCTCAGTAGCTACTGAGAATGAATGGGACAGTGACAAGAGGACTCTGATGTAATATTCAAATTATATTATATATCTATTACCCATATTCTCAGTACAGGATTGCTTTGCTGCAAACTTTGTATGAAGTTAATCATTAAACAGCTACCAATCTTGCATAGCAAGTGGGAAACATCCTCATGTCATGAATTTCTCACAGGCTTCAGAAGCATGTTGCAAGTAACTCAAAATCTTGGACTGTGGATGGCAACTTTGTCATCAAACATAAGAAAATGCCCTTGTCAGGATCAGTTGAAAGTTCTCCAGAGGTCTGAAGCTGGGATGCAGACATTCCGATTATCTGCTACTTCCACAAAATGAAAATTCTTCCCTGAGTCCAAGGAACAGCTGATGAATATCGTAGGAAGTGATAAAAAAAGGTCACTCGTAAGTGAATCCAAGGAGATTTAAGTCATGACACTATTGTCCTCAAGCCTTTAGACAAATAACAAAAGACTGGCAGGACTGGAGAGTCCTTCAGTCCAAATACGTATACAAATCTCTATGTCATATACCTAAGTTCTAAAGAAAATTCATCTTTAAATGAGGTTGCAGAAAATTACCCAACAAGTCCATTTAAACCCTCTGGTCATGTATAGCAGCGTGTTGTAACATCATATAGAGGTGATATATTACAAAACTTTTGAGCTTTGGAATTATTATCTTTTGCAGCATGAATTTCTAACCCAGATTGATGTTGTCTGATGCAAATTTTTGTAGCCCTTTGCACAGTTCAGATATCATATCGTGGTCATTTCATGATCATAGGAGGATTGTCTCATTGGACAAGGACAGGTAATGAAATTCCATTCTAACAGCAATGACATCTCCTAAAACTAGATTCTTTTTTAATCAGCTGTTAAAGAATACTGTCCAAGAAGATACTTGAATTTTAAAAGTTGATTTTCAGTATTCTCAGTACATATTCAAACATATGGATATCCCAGGATGGATGGAAGAGTGCTTTTACTTTGCCAGTGTACTTAAAAGCTCGAAAGAACGACCTGAGGATTAGCAATCCTTTCAACTTGACATCAATTCACCATAAAACACAGGAATGGCTAATTCCAGGCACTATTCATAAAGAATTAGAGAAAAGTAGTGTAATTCATGGCAATCAGGAAATTTATTTTATTTCAAGAAAGCTGTCCTGATATTTTTGAGAGTTTACATTTTCTTGAAAGAAATCAATATTATCGATGTAGTAAGTATGAACTTTAGTAGAGCTTTTAGCACCAAACAGCATTTTGATTGAGAAACAAGGGTTGTCTAAAGACGTCAGTGTAATTATATAACAGATAACTGAGCAACTGACAGTTCACAGAAACCATTAGATACGGACTCAGAGTATCAGACAGGTCTTCAGGGCTCTAAGCTATTAGACACTGTGGTCTGTGATTTGTAAGGAACACAGAATTATCACTGGTAAAGTGAGTGGAGTTTGAATGGGGGCACCCCTGAATCCCTACCAGTGCAGGTGGTCTGCAACGATCTGCTCATAAGAAGGGAAGGTAACAGTGCTCAAGGTGATATGAGACCGAAAGACAAGTTGTAGATGTTGTGAGAAGAAATCCGTCCTGAATCATTGTGAGCTCCTGTGGTGTTTGCTGAGCGCTGCTTTCCCTGCCTTGAGCAGTCAGACCAGGCAGTGACCGTGTAACTCATCTTGCCCTTGGCTTCCCAGATGGTAATTACAGCAATTACAAAAATCCTGTTCAAGACTTCTTGTAAGGATAGCTGTGCATGGATAGCCAGAGTAAAACAGACTAGTTAAAGAGATACATGCACAGCCTTGGCTAGTGCAATTCAATGACAGTTTTTCTGTTATTATTTCTTTTGCTATTCAGCTCATACCCATAAGAATGCTAGATCTAGCTGAGTTCTGTGAAAACACTGAAAATACAGCTAATGCATGAGGTCAAGATGGGGTCTTCATTCCTTTGGCTACATTAAAAAGGTCTGAGTTGACATGTCCAGACAAATATCCTCAGATTTCCTCCACTGACGGACATTAGACCACATGCTAACAGTGTTATCCAAATCACGGATTAAAGTGAAACCATAGAACATATGTTTCTCACATCCTGTTTGGATGATAACAACATAGGCACAAACAAAAAAACCTTTCAGTAGATTTTGGAGTAAAATGAAAGATACTTTCTTTAATCTCATAGTTTATTCAAGAACATATCAGTTATTACATCAATTGAGTAATTTAAGTCTGCATTTTGGTTATGCCAATGGCTTCAATAACCTTTTCAAAATGTGATTTTGAAGATAATCTTTAAATTTATAGGAGAAGATTTTCAACATAGTTTAGATAAGGCAATAAATTGCTTTCCTGTAGTTCAAGTTACCAGCTTAATTATTTCATTTGCAGAATTAAGATTTTTTCTACTTGCTCAGTTTTAAAACTTCTTGGGATATCAAAGCTGCCTGCTTAGTCATTAGCTGTGAATTGCAGAATGAAGCAGTGCCCTACAGCACTTCCAGATGAAGCAGTCTGTTTATACAGAAAGCACAAAAGCTATAATTACTCCATGATCACATTTGTATATCAAGGTCAGAATTCTGTGATTCATGCTATTGTTTGGACATAAAGGGAGTTGATTTTCAGCATAGTGGTGTACAACTACTATTATTGCCACATCAGTGCCTGTAGAAACAATATTAACTTTTGCTTGCTTTTTTCTAGTTAGGTTAACTCCAGTTCAAACATTCAAGAAAACTGGCTGGTTAATATTTCTCCTAAAATATTCATTAGGCATGCAAAATATATACTTATATATATATATTCCCCAGGTTGTTCCGACTGTGCATTCTATTATTAAAGCAAAAATAAATCCTCCAAAGCAAAAAGAAAAGCAAAATTGGTCATTAAGTGATTTATGCTTGAAATCACACAGAGGTTAAGCAATATCAAATGCAGGTAATTAAAGACTGAAAAAAAGACTCCTGATATTTTTTCTCATCTGTAAAATACCTACCATAAGATTTTCTTCTTACCTATTATCTATTATACTCAGTAATTTTTATATTCTATTCTGAAAATTGATTGCCTTCTCATGCTCTTTTACTGGTTCTATGATCTTAAAAACATGGAGATTCAACTCTTTATGCTACTTAGTCATAAGCTAGGATTAGTCAAGCACTTAGATTTTACCAATTAATTCAATATGATTGTATATATTCATAATCAGGAACAAAAATAAGTGCTTTCCTCATGTGAGGACTAATAGACCATACTAATGTATTAACACACCTCAGCTGACACCCAGATTTCAAGCGTCTTCAATGTCATCCTGTTCTTTGCTAGGTCTCTTTCTCTTAAGCCCCATCTAGTCTTTCTTTTTCAGGTGTAGGTATCCCTAGACAGAAGCACCCCACAGTCAGACTAAACACTCTCATAGATGCAAGGCCTGAGGAATTTGTCTTCTGAATGAAATTCTAGTAACTTGTCCAAGGTCACAGAGATAGGGATTTGAATCTGCTTGAGCACCTTCATCACTAGGCTAACGCTTCTTTGGAGAACCCACATACATTTCCTTCTCACTGTTCTTTCTCATCAATCACTCCTGATATCTTCAGTCAACTTGATTTCTTTATAAATATTTTTCTGGATTTTGCCATTTTTATTTGCTGATTTAGGACTGAGATGTGCAGAAATGCATAGGAGAACTAGAAAAGAAATCTGAGTGATTTCTGAGCCACTGAGATCTAAACACAAATGTTGACACTATAGAAGGGAGGGACACCACCCACCCTGAGGGACCTGGGCACACTCAAAAAGTGGGCAAACAAGAATCTAATGAGGTTTAACAAGGCCAAGTGCCTTGGGTAGAGGTAATTCCAGATATGTGTACTGACAGGGAAAAAAGCTCACTGAGATCAGCCCTGCAGAGAAGGACCTGGGGGTCCTGCCCTTGTGAGATCCCATCTGGAGTACTGTATCCAAGTCTGGGTCCCCCAGTTCAGGAAGGAGCTGTTGGAGAGGGTCCAGAGGAGAACTATGAAGATGATCAAAGGGCTGGAGAAACTTTCCTGTGAAAAAAAGGTTGAAGGTGTTGGGCTTATTTGACCTGGAGGCTCTGGGGAGAACTCAGTACAGCTTTCCAGTACTTGAAGGGAGCTCACAGGAGGCAGGAGGGGAGCCAGCCTGATAGTGACAGGACAAGGGGGAATGGCTTTTAACTAAAAGAGAGAAGATTTAGGTTAAATGTTAGGAAGAAATTTTTTAATCAGAGGGTGGTGAGGCACTGGCTGGGTGGAGCTCTGGGCAGCCTGAGCTGGTAAGTGGAATCCTGCCCATGGCAGGGGACTGGAACTAGGTGATCTTTAAGGTCCCTTCCAACCTAAGCCATTTAATGATTCTATGATTCTACTGAATGCTGTAAAACTGCCTGTAACACATGGATAATTAAATAATCTTCAGTTCCTTTTTCGAGCAGAATTAAGGAAATTCTGTGACTTTTTTGGATTTATGAAAAATTGGTTAAATACAAATAAACTACCACAAATTCAAGACATAATCTACTGTAAATCTAATGTAAATCACAATTACCTGTGTTCCTACATCAGTGTTTTATTTAAAAAGTATCGAGCCATTCTATTTTCCCTTTTTAACCTAACACTGTTTAGATTTGAAAGCATGAACTTGCAGTCATGAAGGTGATTGTTTTGCAAAGGAGATGGATAATATTATTAAAACGAACAGATGTGCTGCAGTGTTAAACAACAAACAGACATGTCATTGTGGATTGAGCCAGATCCAAGGTTGCCAGCGGCTGTGATTTTGTTGTAAGATTGGGGGACTCTGTTATTTGCTGGGGGAGGACTTTCCCAGCTCATGAAATAATCATATCTCCTTCTAACACTTTTTTTCCATTACATGTAATGTAATATTCAAGCATAATATTCTGAGCAAAAGGTAAATAACTTATACTTCATCTGTTTATAAGTTAGAAGATACCTTACATCCTTGCTTTAGTTTCAAAGAACACACCTCCTCCTTTAAACAACAGCTTAGTCTGATAGAGTTAGGGACAAAGCTGTGACTGTTTCTTCTCCCTTGCTGCCAAACTGGTGGCATATGTGGATCCATTATGCATATATGTAAAAATCCCAAATCAGTTTGGGAGTTGCCTTGTCCTCCTAATGGGAAAACAGATTTTGACCACATTATTTGAAAGTATCATAATGGCTCAGAAACAGAAGGGAAAAGAAAGACAGTAACATTCTATTAAAAAAACACGTATGTCGCAATTTTTAATTGAATCCCATATGTTTTGGAGCCTGGGATTATCCTACATTATTTTTAATGTTAAGGATTGGCAGACCTCCAGACCCACATGACAAATTTGGAAACATAAAACAAACAGGACAAAACCCATAAACAAACAACAGCAGCCTCTAGGGAAATAGGTTAACAGCAGTAACAAGACAGCTCTCTCAGTGAGGAAAACAAAAACTGATGGAAGAACTAAGTGGAGTCCTCAGATAGGAATGTGAACTGGAGACATGGGTTGTGGTCGATACTCAGTGTCCCAGTCCTGTCCACCTCCTCCAGAGATTCTGCAGCATCTCTATCGCTTTTCTTCCCCATCAGTCTTAAACTGGAAATAATATGGAACATAGTGGTGGGATGAAAGCTTGATGAAAAGGCTTATGTCCTGGTACAACCACCTTCTGGAAGAAAATAAGGTTATCAACATGGATTCATCAAGGGGAAATCATGCTTGACCACTCTAGTGGTCTTCTACAGTGTTATAACTGTCTAGGTAGATGAGGGAAGAAAAGTGGTTGCTGCCTACCGTGATTTCAGCAAAGTGTTTTACACTGTCTCCCATAACATCCTCACAGGTAAGCTTAGAAAGTGTGGGAGAGATGAATGAACAGAGGTGATCTGGGAGCTGACTGATTGGCAGTCAAGTCTACTTGAAGGTTTGTAAGTACCTGTATTCGCCAGGGATCAGCACTGGATCTGGTCTTAACACTTTTTCAACAATGTGGAGTGCACCTTCAGCAAGTTTACTGATGGTATGAAGTTGGAAGGAGTGACTGATACACCAGAAGGCTGTGCTGCCATTCAGCAAGAATTCCACAGACTGGGGAGCTGGACAGAGAGGAATTAATAATGTTCAAGAAAGGCAAGTGCAGAGTCCTACACCTGTGTAGGAATAACTACATGCATCAGACTGGGGGCTAACCTACTAGAGAGGAGCTCTGGGGTCCTGCAGCACAGCACTTTGATCAGTGTTATCAATGCGCATAAATATTAAAGGAGTAGAAGCCAAGTGGATGGGATCAGGCTCTTCTTGTTTGTGACAGGACAAAGAGCAATGGGCACAGACTGGAAGATAGGAAGTTTCATATGAACATGAGGAAAAAATTCTTTACTGTGAGGGTGACAGAGCACTGTAACAGGCTGCCCAGAGAGGTTGTGGATTCCTTATTTGGGAAGCCTTTTCTGGAGATATTCAAAATCCACCTGGATGCTTTACTGTGCAACCTATTGTAGGGAAGCTGCTTTAGCAGGGGGGTTGGACTGGACTAGATGATCTCCAGAGGTCCCTTCCAACCCCTACGATTCTGTGATCTCTCCTTTTCTATTCTTCTACATGCAGGGTTCCTGTCTGTCAATCCACTTTTTCCACCCAAACTCTTTATCCTTCAAATCATATCTCTATCTTCCAAAAAAAAAGGATCAGTCTGATGCATGCACCTGACACGGAAATTTTCAGCCTGAATGGTTGATATGAAGTTATAGCCGAAAACAGGGTCTTCTAGTGAGAAGTGTCAGAGGAGCTGGGCAGGCTGCGCTCCCACTCGGCGCACAGATCAGCCAAGCGAGTACTTGCCACATTTAGTTACACAAAGCGAGTTTTCCTAGTCAGCTAAATGAAGCTCTCACATAGCAGTTTTTAGCAAGGTGTTATTCTCAGAGGATTCCTAATGGGTCTGTTTACTCTAATGAAGCTCACAATATCAAATACAGTAATCAAATACTCCATGATAAATCGACATCCCCAAAGAATTAATTAACAAAAATTTTTTTCAAACTGTGAATAAATGACCTTGTCAGTTCACAGCTCTGGACAATTTTATTTACTTGCACCATCTTTTCTCCTCATCTAGGTAGTTTTCTGGTCGTGACAGATGAGACATGAGATCTTCAGCTTCCAGGCTTTCAAGTTTTTCTTCAAGAGATTCATTATGGAATCGGTAAGAAAGAAGAAAGACCAATGTCTAAATAACAGGTTTAAAATATAAAAAGCAGTAAAAAAAAAAAAAAAAAAAAAAAAAGTGAAAAGCCCTAAATGAATTGTTTTTATCAATTGCAATATGTGCTACTTTGGACATGACCGCAGAGACGTTTATCAGAAAACATCTAACCTATTGATCCTTCCGAGGATCAAAAAATTCAATCAGTCAGTAAATCCTTACAGAGCACTGAGTGCCCATGCATGTACTGGAGCAAATGATAATACTTATGATGTATTTTGCTTTGCTTTGCTTTCATAAATTTCCAAGTTGGATGGGGAGGGCAGGGTATAAAAAGGACACTTTGTAGGTCCTCTCAAGTCATCCAGATCTGGTAACAGATGTTGTTTTAACTTTGCAAACAACACATCTATGAGATCAGCCCAAAAACTCTGTGGCAAGTTTTGTGCGGGGGCTTGAAAGACGAGGGAGTCTCCTCTTCTTGTGATGCAAAACACAGAATAGCACACAGTTGTCTAAATATGCTTTTGTTTATTCAGTCTCTGGATGGTGAGTGCTCTTGTTTTAAAGTTTTTGCTGTATTTTATTGAGCCACTAGAATGACATTTGGATTGCCTGACTTGAACTCCCTACAGCAACATTGGCAATATAGGCAATGGTTTGCTTTGTACCTGGTGCTCTGGATGGAGCTCTCCTGGCACAGGTCACTGCTCTCTACCCAGCAGCGTGAGTCTTTCATCTTCTCTTCTTCCCTGGGAAAAGGGTTGACCATACTGCACTCCAGTCCTGCCAAGGGGGGTGAATCATTGCTGCTGATCTGAAAATTGAATAAATCTTCCATTGGTGTGTTTGCTTTTTCACATGGTTATGCATGTTTTCGCTTTTTAAGCCCAGGATGCCTGAATAAGCGAGAGTCCAGATGTCAGACAATTATCTTTTGAAAAGTATGAAGCAATTAAGCTGGGTATTTCCACTTGATTTTGAAACAAGATTTAGGTTTTTATGTCCTACTGCTCTTGAAGGAATAAAACAAAGCACAGCCACCAACAAACAAATTAGTGGTAAAATCACTGAAATGAATGAAACCTTATTTCCTGAGTATTTGTCTTGACTAAAGCTCCTGTGAAGGTGCAAAACATCATTGGGCATCTACAGGGTCTTCTTCCTACACTCATTCTCTTGATAAAGAGCAAAATGAGGGCAAAGCTTTTTTGTCCATGAGGGCAATAAGCATCTTTTTCCACTCCACATTTTTATCTTCCCACAAAACTTGTGTAACTACAGAATTTTGACAGCTTTCTTGCTTTTCTATTGAATTGTCAGGCATTGGCAATGTATTAAAAAATTATAAGGATGTATCATCTTCTACTGTAGTCAATGGAAAACCAGTTAACTTAGGAAGTAGCAAGCTCATTTTCAGTGGCCTAAAATGGTTAAAAATAGAAACAAATGAATATCCAGAGAGAAGAGACGCTATGATGAAATTCTAGACTGATCTTCTGAAGCTCTTTATTTCATTTAGCATCAATTGAACACAGACCTGATGGACTAGGTCCATATGGCAAAACCAATTTCCAAAAGCTTCCAGACTCTTTCAGCTGTCTTGAGATTTAAGAGAACCCCACAACTATGACAATCAAATGTCTGCTTTACAAGACAGACAGACCCTAATTTTAAAATGGAGGCATTTTTGCTTCACGCTTTGAGCTTTAAAGCAAGTAAAATATTTCGAAAACTAAAGAACTAATAATATTTATTCAACACTATAAGCCAGCCTTTGAACCTCAGCTCGGTAGATCCATACACGTGCACATTTATAAGACTATCTTAGAAAAGATGTGGCAGGGTCTCGGTCTCACTTCTTCCACTAGATAGTGTTCAAGTGCTGGCAAATTCATAAGAGATAGATGGGCAAAAACAAACAAACAAAGAAACAAAAAAAAAAAACTAACAACCAAATCTCTATCCTTTATATCTTCATCTTCATATCATGAACAACTAGCAGAAAGTCCTCTTATTTGCTTTCCAAACCTTTTTTTTTTTTTTTTCTACCCAATAAAATGCTGATGAAATTGTTTGGCCTGAAAGGCCTTCTTATCCTTTAGCTGTTTTTTAAAACTCACACAATAAAATATACAGTAAAAACACTTTGTCCTGCTATAGCACTACTCAGCTGGGGATCCCAGTGTGCTTTCACCCAGAAAAACAATAATTGTCTGCGTTCCACAGATAGAGAAACAAAGCACATAGCAATAAAATGCCATGTCACACCTGTGAATGGCAGCTTAGAACAAGATACCAGGTCTACAATACCTTTATTTAGTTTTCAAACTTCTTCCCAGGTTTATTTTGCTCTGAACCATCAGTTTCACTTCAGGCAAGATGCATACTGCTATCAGCATATATCTAGCAGCTTAGCTGGATGTAGCTTAGAACCAGAAATTATGCCTGGAGAATGAGAAAGCCATGTCATTTGCAGAGGGAAAAAGAAAATATTGAAATGTTTGCAGTACGGGTTGAGGCTTTATTTCATTCTCTTTTTGTTTTTGGAGAGCCTGCTATGCCAGCTGCTCTGCAACATGTTCATTTTTGCAGTATCAGTTACTGATCTTAGTCATTGCCATTTTCTATATTAGAAAAAAAATGTATTCAGCTACTACTGATTCCTACTTTATAATTTGTCCCATCTTGAACTTAGATTGGCCACTGCGGTAAAGCAGAATAAGAAATCCTTTTACAAATATATCAATGGCAAGAGAAAAACCAAGGATAATCTCTATCCTTTAATTGATGTGGCGGGGAATGTGGCCACAGATGACAAGGAGAAGGCTGAGGACCTCAACGCCTTCTTTGCATCTGCCTTTAATAGTCAGACCAGCTATCTTCAGGGCACTTTGTGCCCTGATCTGGATATCTGGGCTGACACGCAGAATGTCTCCCCGGAGATCGAGGTGGAGACAGTTAGAGAGCTCCTCCTCCATCTGGACAGTCACAAGTCCATGGGACCGGATGGGCTTCATCCTAGGGTGCTGAGGGAGTTGGCGGGGGTGATCGCTAAGCCACTCTCGGCTATCTACCAGCGCTCCTGGTTGACTGGAGAGGTTCCAGAGGATTGGAGGCTTGCTGATGTGACGCCCATCTACAAGAAGGGCTGTAAGGAGGATCCGGGGAAATACAGGCCTGTTAGCCTGACATCAGTGGCAGGGAAGGTCGTGGAACAAATCCTCCTGGGAGAGATCACATGGCTCGTGCGTGACGTTCACAGGGTCAGGCCCAGCCAGCATGGGTTCATGAAAGGCAGGTTGTGTTTGACCAACCTCATCTCCTTCTACGACTGGGTGACCAGACTGGTAGATGAGGGAAAGGCAGTTGATGTAGTCTACCTAGACTTCAGCAAAGCCTTTGACATGGTCTCTCACAGTATCCTTCTGCACAAACTGGCTGCCCGTGGCTTGGACAGTTTTACCCTCCGTTGGATAAGGAACTGGCCGGAGGGCCGTGCTCAACGGGTGGTGGTCAATGGAGTGAAGTCTAGCTGGAGACCTGTTACAAGTGGTGTCCCCCAGGGGTCGGTACTTGGGCTCATCCTGTTCATCCTGTTTAATATCTTCATTGACAACTTAGATGAAGGGATTGTGTGTACCCTGAGTAAGTTTGCAGATGACACCAAGTTGGGAGGTGGTGTCGATCTGCCTGAGGGCAGGGAGGCCCTGCAGAGGGATCTAGATAAGCTGGATCGCTGGGCTGAGATGAATGGGATGAGGTTCAACAAGGCCAAGAGTCGGCTCCTGCACTTTGGCCACAACAACCCCATGCAGTGTTATAGGCTTGGGGATGACTGGCTGGATGAGTGTGAAGAGGAAAGGGACCTGGGGGTGTTGGTTGATGCTTGGTTGAACATGAGCTGACAGTGTGCCCAGGTGGCCAAGAGGGCCAACAGCATCCTTGCCTGCATTAGAAATAGTGTGGCCAGCAGGAGCAGGGAGGTGATCATCCCCCTGTACTCAGCACTGGTGAGGCCGCACCTCGAGTACTGTGTTCAGTTTTGGGCCCCTCACTACAAGAAAGACATTGAGACCCTGGAACGTGTCCAAAGAAGGGCAACGAAACTGGTGAGGGGTCTGGAGCACAAACCTTATGAGGAGCGGCTGAGGGAGCTGGAATTGTTCAGTCTGGAGAAGAGGAGGCTCAGGGGAGACCTCACTGCACTCTACAACTTCCTGAAGGGAGGTTGTGATGTAAAAGGGTCTGGCCTCTTCTCCCAGGCAAATAGTAGGACCCGAGAAAACGGCCAGAAGTTATACCAGAAGAGGTTTAGGTTGGATATTAGGAGAAACTTTTTCTCTCAGAGGGTGGTCAGGCACTGGAATGGCTGCCCAGGGAGGTGGTGGAGTCGCCGTCCCTGGTAGTGTTCAAGAGATGCCTGGATGAGGAGCTACAAGATATGGTTTAGTGCTTGTGGTACTAATAGGAATGGGAGGGTGGTTGGACTGGATGATCTTGCAGGTCGTTTCCAACCTTGTAATTCTGTGATTCTGTAAGTTTAATCACAGAGTACTCCTTCATGCTACTTTGGCCTTGTCTTGCTCTTTGCAGCCCCTTCTCTCCTGCCATCTGCATCAAATCACATCTGCATCAAAAAGCGAGCATGTCTCCTGTCACCAGCCCGCTGCCCCTTGCTGCAGGCTGATGTTTTGCTGTTTT
Source organism: Lagopus leucura (assembly GCF_019238085.1). Classification (NCBI taxonomy): domain Eukaryota; kingdom Metazoa; phylum Chordata; class Aves; order Galliformes; family Phasianidae; genus Lagopus; species Lagopus leucura. The sequence goes on along the minus strand of NW_024962263.1, from coordinate 82,287,352 downwards.
TCTCGTTGGAGGATGCAGAGGTTCCAGGGCCACTCTTGCTGTTGTTACTGCGAGCCAGGAATGCCATTATGTGTTTGTCCATATGGCTCTTGATCTTGCATGACAAAACCAAATCAACAAAGGCAAAACTGAATCAGCAATTTAGTTGGCTTAATCTTGTGTAACTCAATGCTCTACTCTGTTTTCAGTGTTGTTTTCAGCTGGCCTTTGAGATAACTGTTTGGGCTTACTCATCACTCAGCTAAGCTCCTTGCACAGAACATTCAAAATATATCATTTAGTTCTGTGCTTCTAAAATTTTGGTTTCTCATTTGGTACATACAGTGTTAAAAATGCAAATGTTACCAACATGTCACTTACAATGAGAACACAATGGATTCTCTTATTGCTATCATATTAATATTAAAAGAATGCAAAAAGAACCTTTTGTTTAAGCCAATGTTGCTAGTGCTAAAAGGGTATTAAATGAATACTGTAGTTTCTAAGGCAGCTTCCTATGTTTTCTTAACTAATTTCAAATACCAGATGAAGAAAAATGCTTTGAAATGCCAGTATGAAAATTGAAATCAGCTGATTCTTTTATTCAAAACAGTCACAGTGGTAACAGAAATTGTTGATGCAGCTCATCTATTTCATGAGCCTTACTGCTAGATACTGTAGCTTAAAAACACAGAGTTGCAACCAGTACGTTTGCTGGATATGGATATTAGCTTTCTTCACGCAGAGAAATTATTTAGATATGAATGGTTTTCCTTGCCTGCAAATTTACATGACTTTCTGTCCAAATAACATAATCATTTTAAAAATTTGTTTGCAAATGTCAAATCCAACTGCATTCTTTCTCAAGTAAAACAGTTTTGCAGTTTACCATGCAAGTTCCCTTCAGCAAATTAGCGCCAGTCACAATGTGTGATGTAGGTTTTGCTGTTTAAAATAGACTTCGCCTTTTCCTGTGAGTACATCATACATTTATGTGATATTAAAAGCTCAAACATGCTGCAGGTTAGAATATGTAGCTTTTACATTCCATAGAAGGTTCAGTGAGCTGATTCAGTGAGTGAGGTTCCTCTGAGGATGAAGGTCCTCCTGGTTGAATGTTTCCAGCTGCAGCATGAAGGAGTGGTACTCCACATCCTTATATAAATTGGGTGGTTCTGTTAAATATAACAAAGCTATGGGAGTTCCATTAACAAAAAAGGTTTCCTGACTTTCAGCACAGGAGCTATTTCAAAATGAGCAGCCAAACTCATTCTGCTAAGACTTTTGTTAATTTGAAGCTCCTTTTATCTTCTAAACTCATCACTCATCTCAAAGGAGAAGAGTTGAATAGGAAACATTTGTGCGTGTTATAATATGTAATGCTATAAATCTAAATGAGCTTTTCTCATTAATTTTGTCAGAAGTTGCCTGAAAATAAACTTACAGAAATATAAGAACAGCAATGGGCATGTATATGTTTTCCCAGGGAAGCTCAATCTGACAGAACAAATGCATTCTTCTGGGAGATCAAACTCCACAGCTGCCTCGTGCCCCATAGAGCTCCCATACAGTAGGTTCTGATCTACACCAGTTTTCTCCACAGTAACAGCCAAGATGGGAGACTCAGAAATAAAGAAAAGAATGTAGTGCAAAGTGCAATGACCTCTTTGAGGAAAAAAAAGAAAAAAAAAAATTATCATGAGGTCCTGGCATGGTGATGTCCATACTGACAAGGGAGAGACATCCGTAGCAACCATGCACACAGCCATTTCGTTCCCACCTCACAGCTCACTCCCCTGCCCCATAGCAGTTCGCATGTTGCGTGGGTGGCAGCTTGCCTGAGCATGCCTGGCACCACTTTTGTGCCTGGCCGGGGTCACACTAGGTTCCCAAAACCAAAAGGCAGTCACACCTGAGGTGCCTGTGAGCCTGGGTGGCTGCAGCAGCGTCTGAGGCCTTAGGGCCTGGGGCTGCTCTGTGCGGGATGCCTGAATTAGGAAAGCAGGACCACAGTCTCCCTTATTTGTCTCCTGGTCTCCAGTGGACAAATAATTCTTCCATTCAGTCTCGCACCGCTGTCTGTGGGGCTGAAGCCCTAAGGAGCTGTGTGAGCTGCTCACCCCTGGCCCAGATGGGTGGTGGTTGAAAGTTGGCAGTGTTGACGAGTCATCGTCTCCTGATGACGAGTGCTTGGCTCATGTGAATGAACTGTTGATCTCAATCTAAATATAAGATGACTGGAGTACTATAAAACGAAAAATGCCATGGTTGCTACTCAGCTGATTGCAAAACACCTGTGTTAGTAATTTCTGCTGCTGTTGCTATGCTGGCCAGCCTCTCCCTGAGCACGGTATCACAAATGCTGCAGAAATGCTACCAACTTGCTAAGGTGCAATCGCTGTAATTAACTCTCCTGCTGGCAAACACAGTAAGGAAGGCCAAGGGAATCAAATGGGTTTGTGGGCTGAATCACTGGGTGGGATGGAAATCAGAACAACTTCCTTAACTGCAATGCATTATCAGTCAACAGCCGTGTTTCCAGGGCTGCTTGCACCCTGCTTCCCCATTCCAGCGCATCCAAGGATGGACACAGCAATGTCTTTCCCTCTCCAACTGGGAGAGAAGCACAAGGAGAGGTAGCACAGCCTCCCCCAGCCCAGGCACAGGCATCCTGAGAGCAGATGCTGTGAAAGAGAACTTTCACATCCTGCTGATTATTCTACACCATTTGTGATGCAAAACAGTGATTTCAGTTAGTGACAATTTATAGAGAGGAGCATCTTACACGTTTAGAAGTGAATCTCAAATGCTCAAAACAGGAAACGTGGTTAAATCTGAAATCTGCTATGCCAGCTGAAACAGTTATATAATTTGACTAGTTAAAATGCAAGCAAGCACATTTTGATAGGCAAGTTGCATCTTTTTTATTATTATTATCATGACATTAATTAGCTAATCCCTCTTCCAGTGAGTTTAAATGGAGATAATGTAAGCCTAAAGAGGTCATGCCCATAGGGTTATTTTCTGTATCATCATTTGTACAGGGAAAGATCAAATGCTGCTTCAAAGCAGCAGAACTGTGTACCATGTTCCCTTTAATAAAGTGAACAATTTAAGAACTATCAAAAAATCAGGCTAACATGCAGTTATGATCAGTAGCATCTGATCTTCCTTTTTCATCTCTTAGCTCTGTTGTCTTTATTTCCTGCATTCATTCTACTTTTTATATAGTTGGCATTACATTTTAGAAGACTTTTTTTTTCCTGATAAGGAAACGTATGCTTAGTGGTGGTTGCCCAGCCATGCCTTCAGTTTGCCATTCTTGGCCGCTCCAGTTTCTCTGCCCATCTTCTTCCCTCCTATGTTGAGAATGTTCTTTGACTCTGCAGTTCACATTTTCTCTAAATAGTATGAAAGAACCTATCCTCACTGCAATCTGTCCACACTCTTCATGTCAGAAATCATTTTCATCTCCTTGCTCTCTTTTCCTCCTCCACCACACTTAAGAACACGATCATCAATTGATTTTCTTCCTACCTTCTCCATTTGCTCTCTCAATCTTCTTTTTTCCTCTTGCTCCATTTTTTCAGTGCAACTCCTACACACTTCTTTTCTCAGCAACCTCCTCCTCCTGCCCACTCTACCTCGAGTCTCCCAGCATGCAGTACTGGCCAGCCCTGAAATCTGGCTCCTACAAGGCAGGATGCATCCTATTCCTAACCCTATCTCTATTCCTATCCTTGTCCCCACTCTTCTCCCCATCTCCATCCCTATCTCCATCCTCATCCCTATCCCCATTCCAATGGGGATAATTAAATTCCTAATTAAATTCCTATTCCCACACATAATAATCCCCATCCCAATCCCTGTCCTTATCCCCAACCCCGTCCCTGTCCTAATCCCCATCCCCATCCCCATCCCCAACCCCATCCCCATCCCTATCCCTATCCCTATCCCTATCCCTATCCCTATTCACCCCTACCCAGCAATGTGCAGGCAGCACCACATCTTGGGAGCACTGGTCATGTTTTTGCTGACAGGGCTGCATGCAAATTCTGCTAAGGAAACCATTTGTATGGGTATACACAAAGCAGGTCTCTCCTTTTAATGCTTCCTCAGGCATCGCAACATTTTACTGGTATATTAAACTAGTCCTGAGAGCTTTGTTACAGTGACATGTACAGGGTGCTGAAGTACAGGAGTAGGTGCTGACACACAGAGCCTTGGGCTGGACACATCCATATTACATGGCTCATTTTCAGCTGTTCTGATGTCAGAGTCATGAAATTCGGGGCTTTTGTGGAGAGAATCCCTAAGACAAAGAGAAGGAAAACCCACAGTAAGGCTCAGTAAATCAGGCTGAACTGACCACAATAACTTGGGCCTCCTGAGACCCAGCCGCATCTGAAAAGGCACATATGGGCCCCAACAATCAAGCATTAAAAAAAAAAAAAAAAAAAAAAAAAAAAAAAAAATCGAAAAAAAAAAAACCCTCATTATTGCTGTCTGTCAGTTCTCAGAGTTGTACGATGCAGTGATGAATAAAGGATAGTTCCAGTTATGAATTAGTGATGCTTTGGAAGGACGTGGCGTTGGTTAGAACGGGTTGATCTTCAGGTTCCCTTCCGGCCCATTGAATGAGTGGCACCCAGGGAGGAGCCGGGGCAGATGGGGGCTACGGGGTCTGTGTGCCGGCCATGAGGTGGGGCAGCAGTGCGGTGCGGGAGGCGCTGGTTGGTGCTGAGCCAAGGCAGTGGTTCTGATATGCTACCTGGGTATGGGGAGGGTGAAAATAGCTGCTTGCACGGATGGCTCTGATCCGTAATGCCGTACGGTACGCGATATCCTCACGCTTTATGTCACACGGTGCTTGGGGGATGAGGACTTGCATGTGCCAAAAGGCTGTAAAACCCAAAGCCTGGGGCGTCGGATGTCACCTGCCGTGACGACAGCTATTCGCTTATTTACTTCTTTAACCACCACTGTTTACTTCTTCCATATTTTTTTACAGTTGGAAACCCACCACTCGCCGACCTTGTGCGCTTCCACCAAAGTGCCCCCCCTTGCTCTGCGGTGTTTTTTGTTGTTGTTGTTGTTGTTTGTTTTTTAAAAACACAAATTTTTCAGTTCTAATTCGAGTTCACGGCTAATTCTCACCGTACCGGCCACCGCAATTTTCCTGCAGGCCGCGCCCCGCAGCCCCGTTCCCGCGCTGCCGCCCCCTCCCGGGACAGGGGAGGGGGCGCGAGGCCGGGGAGGGGGCGGCACCGCCGGGGAGCGAGGAGAGGGAGAGGCGGCGGCGGCGCATGCGCGCGGCACTTCCTCGTTGGCCCACGTAACAGCTGCGGGCGGGCGCCGGGCAGCGCGTGTCACTCCGCGGTGACTGTCAGCGGCGGCGGCTCAGCCCCCGCCAGCCCCGGCCTCTCCCGGCCTCCCCCGGCCCCTTTCCGTCCTATCCCCGCGGCCGGGGGGCGCAGCCGGAGCCCGCCCAAGTGCGTGCTGAGCTCGGTGGGGTCAGGGACGGCTGGAGGGGGATACGGCGGCTGCGGCGGCTGGGGGCTCCTCCCCGCCCTCCCTCTCTCCGTGAGCTCGCGGCGGGGCCGGGCCGGGCTGCTCGGAGGCGGCTCCGTCCCCGCAGCCGTCGGGGGCCGAAGGAGCGCTCCCCAGCGGCGGGGCGAGGGGCGGCCGCGCCCCCTCCACCTCCCGGCCCGGCGTTCGGATGCTGCGGGGCTGCGCTGCGCTGCCTGCTAACGTCTGCCCTCTGCTTCTTTTTTTCCCCCTCAAACCGCTCGGCTTACTCCGCTCTGGGCTCTCCCTCGGGCCAGGATCATGCCGGACCAAATCACCGTCTCGGAGTTCATCGCCGAGACTACGGAGGATTACAACTCGCCCACCACCTCCAGCTTCACCACTCGGCTGCAGAACTGCAGGAACACGGTCACGCTGCTGGAAGAGGTACGGTCGGCCCTGTTCGTTCCCTTTTCTTTACGTTAGCTTTGAGAAAGAGCATCGGGGAGCCCGGAGCTGGAGGCGTTAGCATGTGTGTAATTTGTGGTGTGTTAATTGTGGGACTTGAAGCACGTTGGAGAAAGCTCTCCTGCTCTGAAGGTTGGTGCCTGGAGCTGGGACCAACATCGCGCTTCTAAGTGATTTTGGTGGTTGTCGCGGTAGGAAAAACTGTGGATGTTGGGTTTTGAGAGAGAGGATGGAGACTGTGTCGTGTCTGGGAGCGGTAGCAGAGGTTTCCCCACTCGTTAGATCAGGGCAGTGCTGAGTTCTGGCTGCGGGAAGCTGCTGGGGAAGCTCTCTTCTGAATTGAGGTGAGGACAGAGGAAAATTTGCAAGATTTGCACTGAGGAAAATAACATTGAAACGGAATAGCTGTTGGAAGGAGAGCGAAGTAATGCTCTGGAAGTAGTTACATTGTCTCATTGTCTCAACCTTGAAGCCTCAGTGCTGTGTTTCTCTTAGTGCTTGTTGTTACCATCATTTACATGCTCATCCTGTTTCACATCAAGAAACAAACGAGTCAGAATGGATCAGGTTATGGAGCTGGATTCTATAGGGTACCACTCATTGCATCCTACCTGAGGTTTCAGTGTGATTTCTTACGGACGAGATCAGCAGTTATAAGAAAATGCCTTTCCAAAGGCTTTTAAAAAAGAAAGTATAGCTCATTTTTTACCCTGCACTTGGTTGAAGGTGCATCGTGACATTTACAGGCAGATTTCATTTCGCAGATAACGATTTGTGGTGGACTTGGATTATGCTCTTAGTTTCATGAATATCTGGCAGTACTTGAGGAGCCAGTGCTTACGTCAGAGATGGATTTCAGAGATTCTTCTTAGTTTTGCTGAACTATTGGTGTGAGGAAAGCATTTGGTATACAAGTCATGGCCTTCTAATGGGTTGGAATAAGGCAAATCTGATTTCATAGAACTAACGTGACTTAGCATTGACTTAGTAGAGAAGATGTCCACGTTCAAAATATTTGCAGCACTGATGAGGTAGTGGAATGGTTATTAGATTACATTTAAAATTATGTACTTTAATTATGTAACCTTGAATAATTTCTGCAACACTTCCATAATGCTAGCTGCTTTTTCTGATTGTTTTTTCCCCTGTAAGCCATGGTTACTTGTAGGTTCACAAGGAATCAACCTGTTTTGTTTTGTGTTTGGCAGTATTACTGCCCCCTGGTCTTAGCTGTGTGCAGTAGCTGCAGCCACTGCATGTTTATTAGGAGAAATGACAGCATTCGTGGAGTTAAATAACAATACGTGTTGTCCCATCACTGGTGATTTCCAGGGTAAGGATGCAGCTTTTGTGACTTGGGATGTATGCTCAGAGTGCACAAATGTAGTAATGCCCTTCCAAATAAAACCAAATTAGGCTGGTTTAATTCTAGAAGATAAATGTACAGTTTTCTGCACCATTTTTGTAGATTGTGCATGTTTTCAAAGTTTAATATCCATTTTGACAGTAATAAATTTGTGTAATAGAAATAATATGCGCTTCTAGTGCTTATGTTGCTGTTTCTTGAATTTCTTTTCTGTAACTGTTCTGCATACTCCTCTTAGCATGTTTGACACTTACATTGATTTTGGAATTGTTTTTTTTTATCTGTCAATATAGGAAAGCTTTGCTTAATGGGAAACGATACAGATATGCTGCAGAAGGTCTGCAGCTCTCTCAATTTGATCTTTATTAATTTGCATGAAGAAATGCAAATAGTTGGAACGTGGCAAGTGATGTGCTCCCTCAGTCTTTGCGTCCTTATGCTTTTATGCACAGCTCTCCTGCTCCAACGTTAAAGCTCTCTTGGTTTCTGTACATCTGCTTACCCAAAGCTGTGATTCATACGAATCAGTGGATGGAAATTGAATGGTTGAAGTGCCTGTTACATGGTTCTTATTGCAGCTGCTATTATCCCTGCACTGTGGATGACTGAAGAGCTCTTGAAGCAGCTCCTGAGCTTCAATTCTGACCCCCTTGTATTAATGCAAACGGGATGATCCTGTCCTTGCAAATTTTTAATTTTTACGCTAATGTTGCGTGTGGGTTGGAGCTCTCAGTGGGCTCTGCAGACAGTATCAAACTGTGCTGTTAGGGCTCTGCAGCCCAAACTATCTTAGCTGGTTATTGTACAATGAACTTAGCTCAAAACAAGCTGTGCCTACCTCAGTGACTGTGAGGTGGTTCGTGGATAAACTAAGTATTTTCTGTATTATGGAGTAAATCTGTTTTCTGAACAGAAGCAGTAGGGAAATGAGAATTATCAAAAGTTACATCTGTTTCATTGCTTCTCAGTCTGATGCTATTCCTGCTGGAGCTAGGGTAGTGGTTAGATCAGAGTTGCCTTTTCATTAAGAATGCAGCAAAAAAGAAATAGGTGTGTGTGTGTGTGTGTGTCTGTATCTAGTTCCATGAAAGCTTTACAGAACTGTGAATTTACTGTTCCTTAATCACAATTAAAAAGTTTTATGAAATAATAAATTATGGAATCACTTGCTGTTTTTTGTTTTTTTTTTTTTTTCTCCCCAATTTATTTTCTTCCTATGAAAGTAGAGTTTATTCAGCTAAGTGGATAAATACAAATCCTCTCAGGATGAGTCATGACTCCTCAGATATGATTATTTTGTGAGAAAACTTGGGATGCCAATAGATGCAATTAGATTTGGGTAAAATATTAGTGCAAGTATTTTTACTGCTTAAGGTGGCTTCACTTTTGTAAGTTGTTGATGGAAGGCCCAACAAAATGCTGAGGAACAGCTCAAACAATCAGAAGCTCAGGAAAGATCTGGTTAAGGGGCTCACGTGACTTATTTTTTAAATAGTAAAACTGAACTTTATTCAAGTCTGTAATGTTATCAAATGAGAGGAGAAGTATATCCTAGTAGGTAGCAGTTCATTGACTAGAAAGCTTTGTTTATGCTATTTAAATCTGTGGAAGCTTGCAGGTTAAAAAGCTCACGCTCTGAAAAGACAGAACTCACGCTTTTTGTTATCAGTTTGTACCAGAACAGCAAAAAGACCTGTAGCTAGGCTTAGGAGCCTACCACCTGAGTAGTTACCAGAGAACTGCCAGAAGTATTTTAGTCATAACTCTTTTTTTCAGTTATCTAATGGCTATCAGTAAACACAGATTCTTAAGTTCATGTTTTCTAAAGCCAAAATAATAAGTTTTTTCAAACTCCAAGGGAAGGGAACAAAACCATATATTGTGTTCTAGTTCAGGAGAATTTGTAATCTGTACTCCTTTCTGTGTTGTTTTCTGTGATGTTACAGTCATGCAGTGAAGACATTTTTTAACTTCCCATTTCTGTGTAAAACTGGGAGAAGTTTTGCTAATGCCATTCACATGAAGAGGTGATTAATACATTTGGAAATGGATCATTGATGACTTAGGGTTTCGACAATTTCTCTTTGAAGTGGTGTGGACATATCACTGATACAGTATCTTTAGAAGAAAGCTGAGGATGCCTTCTAAGAAACTCGCTTTTGTAGTTACAGTATCTCCCTGATCTGTTACTTAAACAGATTTTGGGAGAGTTGATTTTAATCCAGGGATTGCTGCTATTGTGGGAACCAGTTTTAATTCCTAGATAATGATGATTTCTGTTCAGACAGGATGCGCTGTTGCACGAGGGGTCTCCACACAGCACTCGATTACCAGTCCGTTGTGTCCTTTCAGCTGGAGATGGGACAACTTTGCTCTGAAGGGACAAATAACTGAGTTATTGTGACCAGGCAGTTCTAAGGCAATTGCTTGGTAGCATTGTTCTGAAATACAGGTTAAAGCTTAAATTCCCTTTTAGGCATTCAGGCTCGATAAGAAGAGGCAGTACCTGGGTCACTTGGAAGCTGATGATCAAGAAATAGTCATGGTTGTTTCTGATGCCCATTTTACTGTTAAGCTCCTGTACTACTTCAGCATTTTCAGTTATTAATGTTATTTTACTCCTCATTGAGGAGTTGCAAACTCAAAACATGCTTTCTGACAATTAGATTTTGTCAGATACTTTTTAAAGAAACGTTTACTGATGAGCGGGGTAGAAGATATGGCTGCAGATATATTAAATCTAATATATATCTAAATAAATTATATATTTATATATTTTTTAATTTATTATTAAATTAATTAATTAATTTAAAAAAATTAATTAATATTTAATTAAATAAATTAAATATATATATTTAATTTAATATTATAAATATAGATATATTTTATATATATATATATATATATATATATATATATATATATATATATCCATCCTGCAATGGCTGTTGTTCATTTTGTTATTCATTGTGCTGATCTGCCAGAATTGAAAGGTCTGTTGGTGGTAGGCTGGTCCTGTAACAGATACACGTGTTGCATCAGTGAGATAACTGCATTAGCTGAGCAGGAGCCAAATGCTCAATTCTTTTTGTTTGCAATACAACTTGAAGGGAGAAGATTTTTTTCAAGTGTTCTTGTTGATCATGTCATGGGTGATTCTCTAAGGTTAAAGTTGGGAAAGTGTTCTTGTTTGTGTGTAGGGTTGTTTGTTTTTTTTTTTTTTGCTTGTTTGTTTTCAGGGTAGCAAAGATTTTTCATTGTTTCTAATGAGTACCATTCCCTTAGTTTCTGTACTGAGATTTGCTTATTCTGCTACACGGAGGGACTTCAAGGACAAGGGTAAGGCAACCAGGTTTTTGCCTGCTTGTGACTTCAGAACGTGTGTAGGACTATTGGCACTAAAACGCCATACAGTCAGTTCGTCTACAGTGATTGCATGTGTGTTTCTATCATAAGATTCTTTTCAAGTGAAAAGGTATTCTATCTAGGGAGGCAGAAAAAACCATGCAAGAGAACAGGAGCACTTTGTTTCTAAACCAACTTTCTGTTTTAGTTGGCAATATGCTCGAGATTTAGTTCACTGGCCTGTGCTGTGAAAACTCATGCGATCTGTTTTGTGTGTTTGGAGTGAAATATTTTTTTCTGTGATTATTCTCTTCATTTCCATTGAAGTATCATCTGCGTATAATTGTAACAGATAAATCACAGAATCACAGAATGGCCAGGGTTGGAAGGGACCTCAAGGATCATGAATCTCCAACCCCCCTGCCATATGCAGGGCCACCAACCTCCACGTTTAATGCTAAACCAGGCTGCCCAGGGCCCCATCCAACCTGGCCTTGAACACCTCCAGGGACGGGGCATCCACAACCTCTCTGGGCAGCCTGTTCCAGCACCTCACCACTCTCTGGGTAAAGAATTTCTCCCTGATGTCTGACATAAATCTCCCCTCCCTCAACTTAAAACCATTTCCCCTTGTCCTACACGTATCAACCCTTTCGAAGAGCTGATTCCTCTCCCCTCTGTAGGCTCCCTTTAGGTATTGAAAGGCTGCAATGAGGTCACCCCGCAGCCTTCTTTTCTCCATGCTGAACAAGCCCAGCTCCCTCACCCTGTCTTCATAGGGGAGGTGCTCCAGTCCTCTGATCATCTTTGTGTCTCTCCTCTGGACCCTCTCCAACAGCTCCCTGTCTTTTTTGTACAGCATCCTAGTTGTTCTTCTGATTGTTATAAAACTAAAAAAAGGAGAGGGAATCTGGGAGACTCCAGCAGCACTAGACCCAAAGCCAGCTTTTCCTAACCCCTAGCTTGTTACATATAGCGGTTAGGAAGTCTTGCACTGTGGAGAGCTTCATACTTGAGGACGGATTCTTATGTAACTGATCACAAGCAACCTTCAGTTTGATAAGAAGTATGCTTTTAGTAGCAGAGCATCCTGAGAAAAACACAAGAGAAGCTTCTTTTTCAAAAAATGAACATTAGGATAATTACTGCTGTTCTTACATTGAACGACAGATTGCACCAAAGATGGAAAAATAAGAACAGAAGCCACAGTAATAGGTTATGGGGTTTGACTTCTGATCAGGCTACTGAAAATGTGAAGAAAGAGAATGGACAGCAGTATCATATATTTATAATAGCATGTTTCACAGAAAATATTGTTGTAAATACTCTTATGTTTACACAGTCATAGAGTATCCCAAGCTGGAAGGGAGCCACAAGGATCACTGACTCCAGCCCTTCACACGGCTTCACTTGGGACCACCCAAACCCCATGTCTGAAACCACTGTCCTTGAACTCCAGCAGCGTGAGGCCGTGATCACTGCCCTGGGAGGCCCATTCCATGTCCCTCTAGAGAAGAAACTATCGCTGACCCCCACCCGCCCCTGCCCTGCACAGCTCCATGCCGTTCCCTGGGCCCTGTCGCTGTCACACAGAGCAGAGCTCAGCACTGCCCCTCCGTCCCTGTGAGGAGCTGCAGCCGCCATCAGGCCTCCCCTCAGCTCCTCTGCTCTGGGCTGCACAAACCCAGGGCCCTCAGCTGATCCTCATATGTCTTGTCCACCAGACCTTTCCCCATCTTTGTAGCCCTCCTTTGGACAGTCCCTAATTCTAGCATTCCAAGGCACACACAGCCCTTTGCAGCTCTTGTCCCATTCAGATGTTTGACATCACTCTGTCTTAATGCTGTACAGTTCTTTTTCATGTGGCATGAAATCAGTTTTGCCCTTCATTCAGCAGTAATTGAAATGACTGTTGCAAGCAAGCAATCTCCTTTTGCAGATTTGTGACTGATGTGAGTTAAAAACAGGAAAATACTCTTGATATCTCTCTAAATCTTGGTCATGGCACGTTATTTAGCTTTGCATTCTGATAATTTGTATTCATTTTAGGTATGCTTTTGTAAGTATTTACATCTTCGTGTAGCTCATAGGTTTTAAAGAAGGCTTTTGTTTCTTTGTTGAACCCTCAACAAGAATCTTCATGTTTGCTCATCACAGAATGGCCCGGGTTGGAAGGGACTTCAAGGAGCATAAATCTCCAACCCCCCTGCCACAGGCAGGGCCACCAACCTCCCCATTTAATACTAGACCAGCCTGCCCTGGGCCTCATCCAGTCTGGCCTTGAACACCTCCAGGGATGGGGCATCCACAACCTCTTTGGGCAGCCTGTTCCAGCACCTCACCACTCTCTCTGTAAAGAACTTCCCCCTGACATCCAACTTAATTCTTACCTCCTTCAACTTAAAACTATTTCCTCTTGTCCTGCAGTTATCAACCCTTTCAAAGAGTTGATTCCCTTCCTGTTTGTAGGCTCCCTTTATGTACTGAAAGGCTGCAATGAGGTCACCCTACAGCCTTCTTTTCTCCAGGCTGAACAAGCCCAGCTCCCTCAGCCTGTCTTCATAGGGGAGGTGCTCCAGTCCCCTGATCACCTTTGTGTCTCTCCTCTGGACTCTGTCCAACAGCTTTCTGTCTTTCTTGTATTGGAGGCTCCAGACCTGGACTCAGTACTCTAGATGGGGCCTCACAAGGGCAGAGTAGAGGGGGACAATCACCTCCCTGTTCCTGCTGGCCACCCCTCTTCTGGTGGAGCCCAGGACACCATTTGCTTTCCAGGCTGCAGTTAGGAAACTGTGGAAGTGCTTTGTGGTGCCCCATTTGCTGTTTGGATAGATCACAATAGAAGGTATAGCACATCATGGGAATTTGGGCTCTACAGAAGCCCTCATCATCAAGGGAAAGACTCTTAACATTATATGACTTAAAGTTAGTTTTAGTGTGTAAGTTGGTGGAGATGTTCTGTTGCTGGTGTGTAAGAAGGAAAACTCCTCAGATAACCTCAGAGATTTTATTTCCTGCAGGAATGCAGCTGAAGGTGCTGCTTGAGAATGAAACAAGCAGTTTATACTCTATTTCTAAAGAGATGGTATTGATCTTCATTGTATATATTGGTTTTTGAATACCTGCGGGCTGATGCTGAGGTTTTGTATAAGCAATATCACAGCATTTTTGAAAAGCCCAATAGATTTAATTGTGTTGAGTGAGAAACTTCTCCTTTAAGGCTTCTGGGGAAAAACCGTGCTGGGACCACACGGCCCTCTACAGTTACTCTTTCAGCCTCAGTGAAAGGACAATCTTGAAGCTGTGTTGTTCCTATGGTTAAGCCAGATGTTGTATGCTTTTTGTTTTTTGCTGTTTGTTTTTAATCATCACCTCTACCTTGACCTTACTTATTTTTACTCTCCTTTTTGCATTTGCTGTTGAGGGAAATACAGCAGTCTTTTTGGTGCAGAAATTGTTAGTGACTCAGTAAGGTAATGGAGTCTTTAGCTTATTAACCTAGAAACATTTCTACTATATAAGCACAGGGAATCTTTTTGTTTTCTTCCTTGTGTAAGAACTAACGACCCAGTTATTGTTGTCTTCTGTATTTCTTAATTGTGTGTCTGATGATCAGTTGTATGGAGAGGCTGGGGATGTTGAAAACTCAACTTGATGGTAAAAGCTGTTGTCCTTACAATGGGGCTGCATCATTGAATCTTTTTAAAGATACGCAGGCAGAGTAAATCAGTTATTTAGTTTCATTAATGCATTTTTGTGTTTGTCAACTAAAAGTTTGTACTGGGCTTGTTCTTGGCAAAAAAAAAAAAAGCACATCTAAGCCCAATGAAACTACTGGAAGCCAAGTTGATAACTTCCCCCTTCAGTGAAAAAGTTATTCTCCTTTTTAAATAGAGGAAATGAGATATTATGGGATCGTATTTCTACAAAGCTGTTTTTCAAAAAGTTTATGAAACTTGCGGGTTTGTATGTTATATTTTAGGAGTAATTTGGTTACTGAGTTTTTGGCTCAGGCATGTGTTTCTTTTCTTTTTTTCTTTTTTTTTCCCTAAATAATCAACCTGCATCTCTGGGAAGTAACTGCTTTATCCTTCAGTGATCATTGCAGCTTAGTTGTCTCTGTGGTTTTAACTTGGCTTGCACAAGGAGAATGATGTGAACTTTGGATTCTACAACATCCATATTGAAATTAGTGCTCTGTTTTATTGTGTTATAGTTTGTTTTTCAGGTAAAATGCCTTTTTGATTTTTGGGGTTCACGAAGTATCAATTTGGAGCTCAGAATAGGAAAATTCCTGAAGTGTTCCTGTTAGGAAACTTAGTATTTTCCATAGCATTTCAGAGAAGTTTCACATAGGTGGGAGAGTAAGAGAATAAATTGTAGCCAGTTGTTTGCCAGGGTAGCTGTGAGCTTGTTAAGAAACCACTGGCATTTAACCTGTTTTGGATTTGATTCTTAAGACTCCATCTCCTTAAAGAAGACTGAAACTCTTTAATAGATTACATGTGACTCATTTAACTCTAAGACTCTAACTCATAAGACACTTTGCCTTTTAGTTAATTAAGGCTATTTTTGGCCAAGCAATATTTAGATTCTTACATACCGCCTGGAAAAGTGATTCTTTTGCTATGCTTAATTTGGATGGCATGGCTTTTTTTTTTTTTTTTTTTTCTTTTTAAGAGTTCTTATTGGTGGTGGTTCGTCATGAAATGGTACCTGGGGTTGCATAGAGACAAGCAGTGTTCTTAATGCTGAGTGGACATTGTAAGTGGTTGAGCTGTTGTGTTGTCTCATGTGTCAGGGAAGGTAAGACAGCTATTAGAGAAGTGGAAGCAGTGAGGTTAACACAAACTCCGATGTTTCTGTTCAGTGTTGACGGTGTGCCTGCTTATGACCTTCAAAACCGATTTGTTAATTATCACTGCAATGAGCCAGCTTATGAAGCTGTTGAATTTTAATAATGTTGAATGAGGCTGGGAATTCAAAGTCCCTTGACTTGCTGAACAAACCATTCTGCACTGGGATTGTTGTCTGGGAACTCGAGAAAGGCGCTCTAGGAAGTTCAACAGAATGTGCAAGCCTGTGCTGCACTGAACAGTGCTTGGGACTGTGGTTGTCTGTTCCTGTATTCTTAATGTAGCACACAGCGTTGCTGGTAAGTGGTCTTGGAAATGAGCAGAAATGGAGTGACTTCTAATTAAGAGTCTATAAGGAGGCAGTTTAAATGTAAGATATACCAACATGTTAACTTTCTTATAATGCTTTGATTTTTTTCTTCCCTCACTAAGTGGGGTCAATAGAAAATTGTACGTCAATACAGAAGCCTATAAGGTGCTATGCAAGTGGAGTATCCTAAGTCTGTTGTCTAATCCAACCTCTCCTCTTTGAAGAATGTTTATACTATCTCTTGGTCACAAAGACGGGACTCAGTAACTAAATCATAGGTGAAGGTGCCTAATTAACAAGACAATAGCTACATGATCTTAAGAGTTCTGCCAACTTTAAAAAGAAAGTTGAATGAAGTTGCCTTGAATGTTTTGACCAAGTAGTTTGTTTTTACTGTAACACTGGTCTTGAATATTGTGTTTTCTCAACCTTGTAAGCAGTGCTTTCATTTCTCTTACAAATATTTCTTGTTATAAAGTCTTGCAAAAAAGAAAAAAACAACTCTGTTTTGGGATTTTTTTTTTTTTTTTTTTTTTTTTTTTTTTGGTGTATTGTCATTTTTGCAGCAGCTTCACTGCCCTTCTAGGGAAGATTGTTGATTTTTTTTTTTAATTTTATTTTTTATTTTTTAATTCCCATTTTGAAGGGATGGAAGAAGCCTACAAAAGCTCTTTGATGTGAAAAAACTATTCGTTTTTAGTATTAAGATACCAGTGCTCTCTGAACAGACTTCTTCGGGGAATAAAGTATGTATATTGGATTTCAGTAGCTGTTGTAACTTCAGCATACAGGATAAATAGCATCTCTCCGGGAGAGTCACCAGCAGAGCCCTGTATACCACAAGTGCAGCTGTAGGTAAAAGGGTGCTAGTTCTCTCTTAAAACTTGCATTTTAGGAAATGTTTGTAATCCTTTGGTGGCAATATTGTTGCCAAGCTAGTACTGCTGTCACAGAAAGTGCTTGGAAGGGGCCACTCTATAAGCCGGCAAAGATAACATTAAGAAAAAATTCAGTTTGTTTCTTTGCTGACACTTTAGAGGTAATTAAGCTCTCTGTTGTGCTACTGGCTTAAATCCTCAGATTGGCTGCCTGACCTTCTTTGTGCATCCAATTTGACTTTGAATGTTTCCTTGCTTGCTTTATTCCACCATGTCTACGACAGCTTCTTCAAAAGTGCTTTTTCTCAGTGCGTGTGGTAGGTTCTGGTTGAAGTGTCTGTAACTGTGTTGCTGGAGTCTGCAAAGCCCAGACTGTTTGCTGAACTCATTTGTAGTTCAGTGCAGCTTCCTGTTTTTGTCATCTCATTTAATTGGGCAACAAGTTCCAGCAAAGCAGCTTCCTTCAAATTGAATCAGTGGATATCGTGCATATTCTAAATAAGGAAGCAGCTACTGTCTTCTTGACTTTTGCAACATTTGTTGACGTTGTTTTATCTCTTTATTCTTGCGGAAGGCCAAACCCATGTACAGATATTATTCTCCTTTGTGTATTGCCTTCCAACTTCATTGGATATATTCTCACTCTCTGTTGCTGACTTCTGGTAGAAAAAAGAAGGACAGCTCTTTATTGTTGCTGTCATTTATTCTTTCAAGTAATTGTGCTACTTCATTGAGTGCAGATGTGTGCACTGCTGGAATAGTCTAAGATAATCATGAAATAAAATCGACATGCAGAAGTATTTATTAAAATTATCCTGTTTGTTTTGCAGTGAGCATTGCATAGTGTGGTTATTTTTTTATAGTGTAGTTATGTTTTTTATGTATATTTCTCTGAAACACTTTTCTTCAAGGCAGAGGAGCATACAAAGGGAAATAGGAAGAGTAAGTACAAAGAATCTGGTCAGAGTGCAGAGCACAGTCTTGCCTCAGTTTAAGTGTGAACTGACTCAGGGATTAGTATGTAGTCACTGATCTCATGATTCAGGCTGTAAGGATGCACTACTAAATGGAGGAATGATTCTCTGCTGGTAGATGTATTATTCTGAAGACAGTGATATTTGGATGGATGCCTCCTCCCTGATAGAAAAATTTTTCTGAGTTTAAGCATCCAGACTGGACCTTTGTTCACATGCCAACAGTTAAAGCAGGAGGTTGTGATTTATGACTTAACAGGGGATTTTGAGTGTCTTCCATCAACTGTCCTGTGATCTGCGGTAGAGTGAGAAAACCTGAACTTATTGGATGTACAGCAGTGTGGAGCAGAGCTGGAGCTTTGCTCAAGGTTTCAGAAGTACATGGAGGTACCCGTAGAGAATGCATTCGGTGCAAAAGATGTGATAGCTGTTAGTGATCCCTGAGCTCTGGAGTTCAAAAGTGTCATCTAGGTCAGGGCTTGAAGGACTTCCCAGCCAGCGTGAGCGTGCCCTGAGCTAGCAGCCTGTTGAGGAACTCCACCAAGTGGAGAGTTCCTAGTGCTTCTGTTGGAGTAATTTATGCAGGAAGTTACAGCTTGATGATCGTTGAAAAATTTTAAAATCTTGATTAGATCACCCTAAAACCAGGGTTAGATAAACTAAGCTAGGTTTACCCCTAGGTTTTGATAGGGGGAATCTTAAACTATTGTGAAACTTTTTAGTGTTGTTTACTTTCTGGCCTTAAAAACTGTATATGAAGTTATTGGGGAAGAATAAACGAATATTTCTTTATTTTTAAATCAATCAAATGCTGGAGAACTTGGTTTGGATAACGAACCTGCCTAAGATGTTAGAAAACTCATGTAAACAATATATTTTCCAAGTGATCAGTGGTTGGTTTTTCTTATGTCTGAGAACTCCCTTTGAGATTCAGTGGTCTACTTGAATGGGCAGAATATTGAGGTGGAGGCCTGAAGGCAGCTGAATATATTCCTTGAATGCATAAAATCATATGGAAAGCCTGTTTACAGGACACTTAAAGTTAATGGAAGCTTTTAACTCTAATCTGTTGTCAAAAACAAGAAGACAGGAGTGCAGGCAGTTCCAATCGTACAGTAGGCACGCAAAAGTGTAAGAGAATGCTTAACGTTTGTTTTCTGAGCTGGTTTTGAATAAGAAGTGTGACCTTCTAACTGGAAGAAAGGAGACGGCAAGCCCAAATGTGTATGATCATAGATGGAAAATGCTTAAAAACAAAACAAAACCCACAAACCTGTTCATTCACTTACCACCCAGCCTATCTGTACAAAATGGGCCAGTGCCAGGTTAAAATAAGGTACATGGTCTCTTAGTGACTGTGTATGTGTGTTACATGATAACGAGTACCGTGTGAATGGAGTCTGCAGTCAGGCTTCTGTGTTCTTTAACCTTATTGTTTACCTCTATTGTGTGAGTGTAAAAAAAAAAAAAAAAAAAAAAAAAAAAAAAAAAACCCACAAACACGCATGCATCAGCACAGAACTACTGTCTGAATGGAGCTGCTGTTTCTGGCCTGTGAAGCAAGGCAAATGTAGCATGTAGAGAAACAGTGCTTTTTCTTGGGTGGTGTAAGCATTTTGTTTGAATCAAGCTGATATGTAAAGACTAAGTGTTGCCAGAGGGATTTTACTTCCTTCCTAGAACTGAAGGACAGTCTATCAGTTTGGGGTGGTGCTCCGGTTCATTGGATGATGCTGTGGGCTCAGGTGGACTTGAAGTAATCAGTAGTTTTATTTGTGTTGACTTTTGGTGTTATGTATTCACCATCACATCCATTTTCAGCCTTTCTAGGTAACTTCCAGTTGATTCTGAAGCCCAGTTTTGTTGCTAAACACAAATGTGGCTAAATGCATACTTTGTGTGTTTTGGATGGCCCTTACCCTGATTTGGATGAACTGTTTGGCCACATCAGGTTTGCAGCCTTTGAAGCGTATCTTTTTTTTTTTTTTTTTTTTAATAATAGAGTTGGCAAAGTGGAACAGGAGAAAATGTGATCTGAACAGAAAATTCAGGTGGGGCAGTGACAGATCAAAGGCAGACCAAGTGATGTGCTGCTTAAGTGTTTATGATATATTTCTATAATGGATTTTACGATCTTGAATTCCAAAAAGTAAAATGGCATGATGTGTATGGTGGAATATAATGCAAAAACTAGATAATAAAACAACATGGTCATGTTCCAGGAACTGCTAGGGACTATATAGAGCTAAGTACTTTCTGAGCTGAAGCATTCTCTGTAATGTCAGAGGGGAAGAAAAACATTAATTTCAGCTGAGGAAAAGGAAGCTGTATTTGAAAGACTTGACCAGTATTTAACTTGAGCATTCCTTCATATTAAAATGCTGTGAAGTTCTTCTCTGACATGGAGCAGCACCCTTGAGTGAATGTGAAGGAAGGATCTGACTAGAGCTTTTGGATGGTACCAATTTGTGGGCAATAGTAAATAGTTTCATTTCAGGTATGAGATTTACGTAAGATATAAATAGATCTGCTACTAAGTATAGAAGTCAAATTCTTACAGGGAGGAATATTCTTTCTTTTGCTGACTTAGTTTTACACTATTGTGAATATTTTTCACCCAGCTTTCCTTCCTTCTCTTGTACTTTTTGTCTTCTCCTTTTTTGAAGAGAAGTCTGATGTTGAGTGATACCAAATCTACATTGAAGGATGATTTGAAATGCTGTAGTGCTAACAGCAGGAACTCCAAAAGACTTGCTTGACAGTTTTTTATTTATAAACATACTTTAATTTGCAGGTAGTTTAAAAAAAAAAAATCTAATTCATAACTTTGCAGAGCCTGTTTTGCTGCTTTGTTTGTTCTGGCAGTCAGTTCAGTCCCTCCAAATTATAGTAGTTTTTACTGTTTTCCGTTTTTCAAATCTGCTTCAACAAAAAGAACTTAAAACTCACTGACTTGCATGCATACGATCACCTGCATTAAATAACTAGGCAGGTGAATTGACAGAGAATAAAATACTGCTTGTCTGCTGAGAAACGTATTTGAACTGTTATGATTGAAGCAATGCAATCTTTGTTTGCACATGATATTTGTAACAGTTTTCTAGGTTGTCTTTTTTTTTTTTTTTTTTTTTTTTACTAGAAACAACTGTCTTGTTCACTCAAACTCCAAGCTTACCTGTCTCAGCATTCTGCCTCTTGACAGTCAGCGATCAATAGCAATGCAGTGGGAGGAGTGTGAAGAACAGATAGATTTACTTTGATACTACTCTAAAAAAAAATTCTCTTCAGAAAAATCCTTAGCTGAAGGTGCTAAGGTATTAAGCACTGAGGTATCTTGGATTTCTCTGTCTGTTTGCTTGAGTTCAGAAAGAATTCGTTAGCATCTGTGGCAATCTACATTTCACAGTTTAGCTGGATGGGGGGAAAATGCAGCCTTTTAAATGAAGCCTGAATCTCAATGATAAAACTTGAAGTCTCTAGCTCTTGTAGTTTGAGAAAGTGTGTGATTGTTCCCTCTTTGTTTCTTCTATTCTTTCCAGATTCTTTCTGCCTCTTTTGTTCTACATCTCTTCTGGAGACTAAAGAATCTTAGAATATGTACGTTTAAATCCTCCTCTCTTAGGAAATGTTACTGTAGTTTAGGTCACTGTAGCTGCCTTCCTTTAATCTCTTTTTATGTTTGCCTTTTTAAGATGAAAAGAACAAAAAGCAGGTCTGCTGTGAACTTGCTTGTTGGTATAATGATCCCCTTTGTGCTGCTCTTGTTCCGTCCCTAATGACTTGTAGTATTCTGATTTGATGTCTTTACTCATTAATATTCAAGGAATAGTTCAGGAAAACTTTTCCTTAAGTCATAGAATGGTTTGGGTTGGAAGAGATCTAACCCAAACTCTGCAGTTCCAACCCTCTGCCATGGGCTGGTTGCTACCCGCCAGATCAGACTGTGCAGAGTCCCATCCGACCTGGCCTTGAGCACCTCCAGGGATGGGGCATCCACAGCTTCTCTGGGTAGCGTGTGTCAGGGCCTTACCTCCCTCTGATTGAAGAATTTTTTTCCTAATGTCTAACATCAACTTTCCCTCTTTCAAGGAATTACCCCTTGTCTTACCACAGTACTCCCTAATAGAATCCCTTTCTAAGTTCCCTGTGGGCTCCCATTTGGTATTGAAAGGCTGGAATGAGGTCTCCCCACAGCTTTCTCTTCTCCAGGCTGAACTAGAAGAACAGGCTTTCTTCTGAGCCTCTGACCATCTTTGTGGCCCTCTTCTGGGCCTGCTTCAATCACTCCATGTCTGTCTTGTGCGTGGAGTCCCAGGTCTGGATGCAGTACTCCAGATGAGGCCTCACAAGGGCAGAGTAGGAGGGGAACAGTTCCCTTTCTCTGCTGACCACTCCTCTTTTGATGTAGCCCAGGATATGATTTGCTTCCTGGACTGCAGGAGAACACTGCTGGCTCATGGAGATGTTGGCTGGTGAGAAGCTCAGCAAGTCTTTCTCTGCAGGGCCAGGCTGTATTTGTGCTGGGACTTGCTCTGACCCTAGTGCAGCACCTTGCACTTGACGTTATTGAATATTCTGAGATCAATACTGAAATATCTCTTTGTCTACTTGGTAGTGGTGGGTAAAGATTCAGAGACCTGCATTGTATATACAAATTTACAGAAACATATTTCCCCCATGCATTGCCTGTGTGTGTGTATATATATATTTATCTACTGTCTTAATGGGCAGCTAACTAGTGTTTGTGATGTTATCTGCTACCACTCACGGATAGTTTTGCAGGTTCTTTTTTTTTAACTGGAACTGTTTATATTGTTAGCAAGCTTTGTCACCTCACTACTCACAGCCTTTTCTGGAATATTTGTGAATAAACTGGGCTGCACCGATGATAGAACTACTTCCCGATGACTTCCCTTGAATGACAAAATTAATAATTTATTCCTAGTTGACTTCCTTTTTGCTTAAACAATTACTGCTCCAGAGGAATGGTTTCCTCTCATTTCCTGTCAATTTATTTATTTTTTTTCGAGACCCTTCACTGATAATGTTGTTACGGTTTTTGGAAATTCAAATAATTTTTCAAGAAGGTTGCCAGTCAACCAGTGGATGAGACATATTAAGTGACTTGAATCTTGAGAAATCCCTTTACAGAACTCATGGTTTGGTATTTAATTTATTGGCCCAAGACTCCCCATTTGAAGTGGGAGATGATGCACAGTAGAATTAAGGCTGTGCATCATCATTACTTTTCCTATTAATGTTTGGTAAGTACACTAGTATTTTGGAGGATTGTTATTTTAAATTTCCTGTTTGTAGTTTGATTTTGATTTTTATTGTTTAATTTGCAGATGCTTATATAATCTATTTATTTTCTCACCATTTGTATTTGTTGAATAGTACTTTCTTTTAGTAGCCTTCTTTGCTGGCTCTTTTGTCATTGTCATCTTTCTGAAAGTGTATATTTTTGAAATGACAACCATGCATTTTCTTAGATACATTCACTTACCATATTGTTGTCAATCAGAGAGAAAGGGAAACAGTCTCCTTCGGCATATCTTCCTGAAACACTGTCATATTGAAAATTACACGTGAGCACCAATTTGGTATTAAATATCTAAACTGACTAAACTAAACACTTGTACTATTTCAGTAGGAATTTCATTTAGCACTAAGCTTAACTTTCATGTACTTCCAAAAAGTTTGTCTAATTATAGTGTAACAGTGGGGTTAATGCCATGCTGGTACATCTTCAAGGAAAAAAAAAAGATCATCTTAATCCACAAGACTATGGTGCAGGGCTGGGATGCTTATTTAAGAATTTTATCTTACAAGTACACTGTAGAGATCAACGTCTACATTTCCTTTAATTATTTATGTGAAAAGCATCTGTCATCCATCTTCAGAACGGGATGAGGGAACATGCTTTCCTTATGTTGTCCCTGTCCATTGAGCTGATAATCAGAATGCCAGCAAACTTCCTGTGCTTTCCCTGTGGAAAATTAGATAGCGCTTCTGTTATTAGAATATCCTGCTACAGAAAAAATGGTCTGAGAGTCAGGTGCTTAAATAAACAATAGTTCTTCAAGATGATGAAGTCAGTTCAGTAAAATGGGAAATGAAGTTCATGCTGTAGCTGGTTTTTTCTCTTAGCTACTTAAATGAGTTGAATTCAAAAAAGAAAAGAAAAAAAAAAAAAAAAGCCCGCAACAACAAAACTTCTGTTGTTCCCAGTGTTTTCTTTGTGTCTTTACCTAGTATACTGTGCTCGTTTCTTCCCCTCCTCATCTCAGCACCTGCCTGTCTTTAACTCTTGCTCTGCTAGGACTGCAGCAGCTGCACCAGTGCAGGAAATGGGACCTTTCACACGTGCACCACAGAAGACATGGGTTGTGTGGGTGGTACTGCTGCTGTGAATCTCGTGAATCTCGGCCTTGTGACAGGAAGAGGGTGCCTGCTCTGCTCCTGAGCAGCGCTGATCGGGTAGGATGGTTTGGTTAAACCTTGAAATGGAGATGACTTTTTGGCTTGTAAAAATAACTTAACCGACTCTCACCGAGTCATAAAAAGGGTAATTTTGGTTTCTTGTATTCCCTTTGTGCATTTTTTTGTGTTGTTGATCTAGAAGAAGTCAAATATCCTCCAAACTTAACGTGTTAGCCAGTGCCTTTCTTCCTTCTTTGTAACAGCACAAATTCTGATATCAGAGGATTGGCGAGCTGCTATGCTGGTTTGACAGAGTTTTCCTGTATCTAGCAGTGGTCATGTGTCTACTGCCTTTCTTCCCCAGTCTACTATTGCTGACTTGCTGTGATGCCTGCAGAGGGAATGGGCAGTACTGCTCAGTGCAGTTGCAAGGGCCAGCTCCTCTGCCCTTGCTGCTGAAGATTTCCTGCCTCTCCTTGTGTTTGTTCCTGATGACTGGATGCATGCAGTTCTCTTCCAGTAGAGTATCTGTATCCTGAAGCAAATATTTTGACTGCCAATTTTAAAGTATATAGGAAAATGCCAAGAGGCACACTCTACCCCTTAAGTGCTATTGTGCTGGAAATGTGGAGTAGTGCATTTCTGGGAAACAAAAAAGGGAGAAGGGATGAAAAGGGAACTGGAGTTCCTTATGCTTCCATGTTATCTTCAGTATGTGGTTTTCCTTATCTTGTTTTTACTGTACAGAGAAAGCAAAATGTATCATAGATTTAACTAGGAATTTGTGCTTGGCCTGAAGGTACTGAAAGCATTGCCTTTTGGGGAACCTTTGATGTTCATTAGGGAGTAGTTCTGTTTCTGTGCCAGGCAGTGTTTGCTTTATCTGGTTGCTTTTGTCATTTCCTTTACGAACTACAGTCTTACTGTCTTTTAATTTCTTCTTTAACTTTTAATGTTTTTTGTTTACTTTTTCTTTTTCAGACAGGCTACAAAGTATTAGAAAATTTGATAATCTAGCTTATGTAAATTAAAAATGGATTTTTTTTATGGTATTAGTGTTATTTCAGTTTCTTTCAAGGGACTGTATTGACAGCATGGTAGTACTTAAGTTGCATATAGGTGGATGGATTATTCACTTATTTTAAATGCTGGCTTTGTAACCATATTATAGTCTTGATGTCTTGCTCTGTGCTCGTTATTTTTTTTTCTTATGATAGCTAGTAAACTTTAGATGAATGTTATTTACTCTCATGTTCTGTTTTTTTTTTTTTTTTTTTTGGTAAAATTAGCAGACCTTAACATTTCATGACATATTTAAACTAAATTGTAATTTAGGAAGAAAATTTTAGACAAGTTATTCCTAGCAAGTTGACAACAAATAGAAACTTCATTATTTTTAGCTTGCACAAATTTGCATGGTTATTTGGTTTTTGTTCTGTACTCATCTCAGTGTTTGCCCTTCTCCAGGGGCAATCCTCAGATTTCAAACTTTTGTATCTGGTGCTATGGGTATGCTGTCACTGCAACCAGGTGCCAAGTGTGCTTACTAAGCAGATTAATGGAAGCTGAAATAGAAAAATGAGCTTTCATAGAAGGTCACAGTATTGCAGAAACATGAGTGAAACATGACTGTGTCTGTAGGAAGTTACCAGGTTTCATGTTAGGACCGAAAGCAGAGGAAACATTCATATCAAGTCTACTTTGTGTGACTGACAGGTTTGCTGCTTTAAGATTGATGAATAACCTTGCCCACAGCAGTGGACTGGAGCCTGATGATCTTTAAGGTCCCTTCCAGCCGAAGCCATTCCATGATTGATCAAGGAAATTCTTAGCTCTTTTCACGTTATGAGCCAGGGTGGCCTTAACAGGTCACAAGGAACTACTTGGGGTAACTGAGAACAGTGGTGTTCCTCCAGTCAGAAATGTGTTGTTAGAGAGATGTCTTTGAAGGATTCTTGTTAGCCTTTCATTTTTTTTTTTTTTATAATGGATAGCAGTTAGTGATTGCTGCCACAGTTTGGTGTTGTAATGCTTTTTATAAGACTAATGTGAAATTGTGTGCAAGTATTTGCCAGAAACTAGTTTTGCTGAGAAGAGTATTTAAATGGCATTTAAGTCAGTTCTCCAAAGTTACTGTAAAAGTAACAAGTTTGAGAGTTGTGAAGATTATGGCTTTTTGTAGGAATTGGTCTGCAAAAGTATAATAAAAGTAGTGCTTGAAGGAGTTACAGCCCTCCTTTGGGAATATTATTTTTTTATGTCCTTGTATAAGGTGGTGCCCAAACCTGCACACATTGCTCAAACTGAGGCTGACCATGGGTGACACTGAGTCACAAAATCTTTGGAAATCTGGACAGCTGCAGAAGAACCTGAATTTGTGTGGACACAGCTTTAGAGTTCTTCAGAGTTCCTCATCCTGTGTACCATTTTGCTGCCTGCAATCTCAGCTGAAATGCAACTTGTGTGTTTCTGTTAACCCTTTGCATACTCTGAAGGATCCAGTAGGAAGCTGGAGTGTGCTCTTCTTTTGTAATTGCTGCATGGTGAAATGAGAAACTTACTGCTACTTATTTACCTGAAAACAACGCTTTATTCAATTAAGAGTGAAGTGCAAACTTTAAAACATTTAGTCGTGACTAAGACAAAAAAAATATTACAGATGTTTCTGAACAATGTGTGTAAAATAAATGATACAGAGTGATATTTAATCATGTTGCGGCAGCCTTCACTTAGTGCTTTTTCCCTCTTTCCTGTGCTAGCACAGTGCATCAGCGTGTCCCTCTCCTGGATTCTGCCTTTCATCTTAGCTCCTGCTGCACCTGGAGGAACACACAGGACAGCCAGTCAATACATAGTTGTGGGCATGGTATATCATAGCCTTGAAATCCTGGGTAGAAAAGGGGGAGGGTGTCTCACCTTTTAATCTTCTTCCAGATTTTTCTTTCTTTCTTGGAGATACACATATGGGTCAGGGTACCCTGCAAACTAGCCTGTTGTATAGCTAATTAGCAAATGTCTGCCTGAGAGTGGAGTAAAATTTTCCTGCCTCTTTTTGGTGAATTGCTACAAGCGTGCTACATTGCAGATATTTTTTTGATTGAACGTTGTATTCTGTGCTGACCATAATTAATGCCAGTGATTAATTGAAATAAATACATATTGTTACTGGTACTGAATTAATTCCAGCCTCAATGAAATCTGTAGCTTTAGGAAGTAATAGACTGCCAGCTTTTTTTCTGGAGCTCAAGACAAAGGTGGGCAGTAACCCATACCTGCTTATCAAGTATGAAGGGAGCTGTGGAATGACCTATCTCTTGGGTTTGACTAAACAAAATCATTTGCTTTCAACCGTCGTTGTCTATTTTCTCTCAGGATCACGTGTATCCTGTTCTTTTAGTGCAACTTTAATAAGGGCATGGTCTTAAAAATGAGTAATTCATTCAAAAGTTCTCATACTCTGAAGGTACTTTATACAGTAAGGTGCAAAATTCGGGAGGAATAAAATATATTAATAAACATTTTATTGAATGATAAAATGGCCTGGGTTGAAAAGGACCTCAATGATTATCTAGTTTCAACCCTCTGCCACAGGCAGGGTCACCAACCGCTAAACCAGGCTGCACAGAGCCTCATCCAGCCTGGCCTTGAATGCCTCCAGGGATGGGACATCCACAACCAGTATAGAGAATATTCCTGATCTCGTGTCATTTTTGTTGAATGAATTATAGTACAAACTTTTAAAACAATTATTCCTTTATGTTTGCTGATACCAGTGTTAATTTTTATTTTTTTACTGAAGAAGAAAACCCCCCAAATCATGACCAGCAATGTCCTCTCTGATGTTCAGACCAAATAGATATGTTTAAGACACCTCAGATGATAGTATTTACAGGGGAGGCAAATCAGTGGCCCTCTGGTTTTATATCCCCTTCTACCAGCAGCTTCGATCGATCTGGCTCCAAGCTGACAATTATCTTTCATCTTCAGAGAGCGTGAAAGATACCTTTAGGGCATATACATTTCAGTTCTGTCTTGGTATGTTTTGAAAATAATAACAGTTGAGTTGACTGGGAGCTGCTGGGAGATTTAGAAAGTGTGATTTCTGGTTATAATGCTCCTTTGTCATCTGTGGTGCAGATGTAGTTAAGTCCTCTAAAGTAGGTAGTTGCATTTGACTGTGTGGTGGTGTTAATGCAAAGGAACCTGTGAAAATATGGGCTGAGCTACTTTGCGTTTGCTTCAGGCTGGGAGTGTACAGGGATTGTTAGTAACAGTTCGGTTTGTTTTTGCAAAGCGCTGTATGTTGGTTATGTGTCTAAGGTTTCCTTTTTAAAATAAAAAAAAAAAGCACGAAACCACCTAACTTGCACTGTATGGAAATGCATACAATATTAGTAAGTTATTGGTTTTCAGGACTTGCTCTTATTTTGATTGGGATGAATGAATTCTACAGGAGTTGATTTTTTTGTGATGCAGAGAATCAAAACATTTTGAAAACTGCTGCTCATGCAAATAAACAACAGAAAGCTTTATACTGGCTTGAGGCATGAGCAGAATAGAGGTCTCAAATGAGCATGTGACTGTTCAGGCGTAACACAAAGTTGGTTGAATAGCTTGTTGGTTTTTTTTCTTCTTACATAGTAACAACCTTGCCAAGACATCTGTGTTCTATAAGACATTAAGGGGAGAATTTGGTTTTTAAGTAGTGTTATTTCTGTATACCAAGTAGTGGTAGGTTTTTGTACAGATCCCTTACTCAAAAGCAAGTCTGTCAAGTTTCCATAGTAGAAAGGCACGGTGCCATGGCTGTCCCTTCCACTGGGATTGTTCCAAATTGCAAAATGGTTTAATAAGACTATTTTAATTTGAAGTGTCAGTTTTATATCAACCATTTCTTACCAAACAGAAATGCATTTAGGATTCATTATGTTAATAGAACCAGCCCTGAGTTTTGCCCTCAGAGAATCAGGAAAAAACATCTTCTTGTTTTTCAGATTAGCTGTTGAACTGTAAAACTGAGAGATGTGCAAGACATTTGATTTTTAGCTGCAAGTTTCAGAAATGGGTACTGGTTGTTTCTTGCAAAATCTTTGCTACAGTAGAAAATTGCCTCCAGCTGAATATTTTAGTCTATTTATTCTTTCAGCTTCACATAAGCTTCTTATAAGAGTAAGGATTCTCTGCATTATCTGAACATAGCTGAAGTATGTTGATGCTTCATCACAGCAATAACACTTCATACATTCAGTATCCTAGACAAAATAAGGCTGCATAGTACTACAAACTGCACAGGAAGTTTTACTTTAGTCTTTCTAGCTTTTCACAGAGGAAGTTTCTATAGGATCTGCTCTTGTAGTATGAAGCACCATGGCTGGCTGAAGTTGAAGGGTGTTTGTGCTGGCACTGAGTTGCACAATCCTGCCTGCCTTTGAGCACCTGGCTGCAAGTTCTGCTGTGCACATGGAAGCAAGAGTGAGCAGCAGTGTGGTTTCAGGTTGGCCAAGTTGAAAACCATTTCTTCAAAAAAATAGGAAATTTTGAAGAAGTTTTGCATTTTCCCTTTAACTTACTAATTATGCTGGGTCTCTAATGATACCTAGGGAACACTGAATTTTTAATTAGAGTTGTAGGTAAAGGCTTCTATTGTATTATATTCATTATATACTCAAAGACTAACCATTATGTTTTGTTAGTCTTTGAGAACGTAACTTCATGGGATAGTTTGCAATTCTCTTGGATACACGTGTTAATTGTCACTTAGCTGGTATTCAGGGGAATTAATGTGGGAAAATCGTTTTTGGAAGGATTTTCACTGAATTCTCAGTCAGACCTTTGTAACCAAATGTGTTTTGTAACACGCTGGTAATTCTTAAACAGAGGGAGAAGATGGGAGTAATAATGAAATCCTAAAAGTGGGAGGAAGAGGAGGACTGGAGAAAGACTGTGCATGCCGTGGTTATTTGGATGGTTATTTGGACAGGTTTTAGGTTTTAAAAAAAGCCTCAAAAGGATAGGTGGAGAAGACTGCACAGGATTATGTGAGTGGACTGGATCTTGCAGGTCAGCAAGTTAAAAGGTTTATCACCAAAGGTGGTGAATTTTGAATGACACGCAAGGAGGCAGGCGTGAGGAAACTATGGTACTTAGTGCTTGGAGAGGTGTGTGACATGCAGAAACTTGAGTCTGTGGGTCGTGCTGAGGTCTGGCTATAGCAAGAGTGGGAATCTCTGCTTTTCCAGGGATTTCTAAGGAGATTTTTTTTATCCAGTCCTTTGCATATGTATTGGTCTGTGGGATACAGATGAAGAAACGTGCTTTATCTTGAAGATTGTTCTCATGAGAAATTAGTGTCTCATGATTCTTATAGCTGCGGTAGCCTGTATAAACATTTTCAGCTGTGTGGGTTTTTTTGTTTTTTTTGGTTTTTTTTTTTCAGAGGGAGGAGTATTCTTAGAGCTTTTACTTTTTCTTATTGCCTTGTACTTGCTGACTTGTGCCCATCCTTAATTCTAGCCACATTTGCTTGTAGACTTAAAAGAACTTTCTTTAACTTCTGTGATACCTGCTATGTTTGCTAGGAACTCCCTATAGCTCGCTCTGATGTTACATATTTCTCTTTCATGATGTCAAAAGAAACTTGAAAAGACTTCTGTCTGTAGTGCTTGTACTCCTCTTTTATGTCAGAAACTGTATTCATTTTCTTTCATGTGTTGCAATTGTCTGATCAGAGCCTTTGTTCAGTGGTTGCAAGGTTCTTGAACCCAAAGAAGGTTCGCTTGTGATTGGATACTTTGCTAGTATGAGAGAATACTCCAACCTTTCCCAAAGCTGATAATTTTGCTATTTTTAAAATTATTATACTACACCATCTATGGAATAACATTCATTATCATGTAATGGGACAGAGCAAGTCCTTATCCCATTGCAAATTAATTTGCCTTCAATTTTTTTTTTTTTTTTTTTTGAAGGGTGTCTGGAATGTCATGTACATTCTAGTAAGGTTCTGAATTGATTTCTGGGTTTTAAAATAAGTACTTTTTTCATATTACAGCACCATAACGTCTGAGTATTTCAGGTACAAAGTGTACAACAGTGCAGTTTGTCTGGCTTTAACCTTAGTGGAGATAATGGTAGGTTATGTGATAAGACTCATCTTCACAAACACAAAGGGAGTCAGAGGAACTATAAGGCAAGTGGGGAAATCTTACTAATTGCAGAAATGGAACCTCCTGAGTCTGTTACAGAAAAATTGATAGCTCTTATTGTCCAGATGTCAGACCCCCTCAAGATGAGTCAAAAGCTCATCACCTTACAGACTGTACTGTATGTCATGAGTCTCGTTGGATGGGGAGGAAAAGCAACACAGGATTGTAAAGATATAATGGTATTTTTAGGGGAAGGACGAAAGTTAGGGAAAGGGAAGATTTGAGGTGGTTTGGGATGGGACAAGCATAGGAAAATAGAAGGGTAAGGGGATAAAGGGTCTGGTCACATGTAAAAAGGATTGCTAGTTAGCATGCATTTCTGGCTATGCCTGCCCTATGTTTCAACAGTACAGTCCATCTGTCATCTTATTAAACTTAAATTCAAACTATTTCCCTAGGTGAGGGGGCCCTCTTTGTGCTCTTTTGTAAGTGCCAGTGTTGGACTTTTGTCCATGGGACCTGTACGATTTGGGGTGTCAGTGACTGGAGTGCATGCATACTGTGTATACTGTTATGCAAATCAGCCTGCAATATTAAGTTAACAAATCCGAAGAAGGGCTATTATTAAGCTTTGGATAGATAAGATGCTTGGAAGACAGGTATTGAAGCATCCATAAGAGAGACAGGGACCTGAAGGTCTGCTAGCTGGCTGCTAAAGCAACCAGTAGGTAGAAGCCAACTGCAGAGGCACCATAAGGTCTCAGGATTTCTTTTAAGATTCATTTGCATGTGCCTGTCTCTGCAAGAGGCATGTTATACTGCAGAAATACACTTTTTGTCCCCTCAGCTGTAGGGGAGAGCACGATGGGGCTGTTGTTGCTGTTTGCACCATGTGGGAATTATGTGTTTAGCCTCGGTACTGCCTCGACCTGAGAATGCTGAGCTACAGCAGCTTCGGCCTTGTCAAGCTGCTGCAATCAACAACCTATAAGCCATTTGGATGGAGTTTGTGTGTATGACTTTCATTTTCTTCTGCTTTCTTTTGGGTGTAGGTGAAAAGTAGAAAGTGGTAGATTCTTGGGTTGTTGCCAGCATGTCAATGAAGCTAGTTAGAAAATTTGATTCAAATGAAGCTTGTTTAGAGTTAGAGATACTAAATTATGCTTAAATGCAACAAGAGTCACCTTTAGCTTTCGTGGTGGGTTGGTTTGGTTTGGTGTTGTTGGATAATATCTAGTACCAAAAGGAGATCTTGCCTTGCCCTAGGGTAGCCTGGTGATTGTAGACCTTTTCAGTGCAGCCGATATATAGCCCACAGTTTGCACTTTCAAGGAGCGTTGAATTTACAAAATGAGCAGAAACTTAATGAACTAGAGAATGAGTAAGCATATGGTAGTCTATCATCTGAAAATCACATTCATCTGACAGGAAATCTTGGCGATCTCAATTTTCAGCACTGTGAACTGTGTTCATGTTTGGAGCCTGAGTGTTGTTTTGAAGCAAATTTCCTAGTTATCCCTCCTGCTATGCCGTGTCTCATGTCATGGAGCAATTTTATAGTAGACAAAACTGGATTGCTTTGAGTAAAAATAAACTGGATAATGCAGTGCTAGTACAGATCATGCAATCTACTGAGCAGATTTTGATGCATGTCAGGTTTCTTCCAGATCAGATCTAATGTGCTCAGTCAGTGGTATAAATATATATTTTATTTTACGTAGCGCAGCTCAAATGTGTGCGCCGTGTTTTTGTTTTTCATCCACTCCTTGAAAGTGCAGCAAAGCTTCACCTCAGAATTGCTTCCCTCTCTAAGGCAGCTTTGTATTTGTGCACTCTCCTGAAAAGGGAGCTGCATGTGAAAAATACAACTTGAAAAGGCTCTGGATTGCAAATTTTCTCCTTCGTCATTTTCTTATTATGGTGCATATTTAAATACTTTACCACTGTGCTGCTTATTTTTATTCACTGTGTAATTTTCCTAACAACAGTTTTTTTTCTCAGTGCCTGTGACTTTCAGTTCAAAATCAGTAGAAGACTCCCTTGTTAATGGCCCTCAATTTCTTTCATCTTTTGATAACTATTATGAAATGTACCATACAATCACATCCACCATGGGAGATAACAGTTGCTGTTGCCTACTGTACTGTGACTTTAATTTCTATTTGTGTATATAACACAAGCTTTGTAACATTGGCATTAAATCAGCCTATATTCGAATTTTGGTACGCTCTAATTTTGTGATCAGCAAATGTTACCTTCTATGTTAACTAAATATATAACTGAAGTTTGAATATGTTCCAAGTGCTTAGAAAAATAGTTCTTTACTGAACTGTCTATTTATATTCCTTATTTGAATGAGCTGGAGGTTTTCTTACTTTCTTCCTCTTATTCAGGCAGAATACAAATCAGCGATAGGATTTTTTGCATCATTGCACACAGCTTCCTTTTCTCCTGCTCTGGTCTATTTGTGTCCTGCTCAAATGCAGCCCTTAGCATTCTGTGCACTGCTTAGAGTCAGACAATGCAACATTCATGAAAAGCTTGAAGGACTGCAGTTGCCAGGTATAGGATTTACTCTGTGCTCCCTAACTAGTGGCAACTTCTAATAAGCTAAGAGAAAAATAAAGTCCTGCAATATCCTTGTGTGAATTGCAAGGAAAGACTTATGGTCATGTGAATTTAAATACCTTTGCTTGTTAGATCTGTCACTGTCCCTAACAGAGGTGAGAAATAGATACATATGGAAAGAAGATGGAGACAGTATGCAGTGATACTTGTCTTGCTATTCTGTTCTATTGTTTTGAGTTCCATAAAAGGTGTTGTGGATTGAGCTAGAACTTTGACTTAAAGGCAACATCTTGGTACTATTTACCTTCTCCTATTACTATCTCTGTTTTCCCTCACCTTCATCTAGTCCAAACCTGCAATTATGTAAATTGGAGTATTGTCATGATTTTCTTGGTAGATTATTAATCACCAATAACTTTTTATGTTGTTGTTAAAGTAGTCTGTGTGACAAGGAGGTTACTTTTCACATGCCATGCTTTGCTGTGGTCCATGGGAAGGACATTTCACTTCAATAAAGGACTCAATAAAGGAAGTCAGCATGATTATTCTCTTCAGTGGTGGATGCACCAAGATTCTTCCCAAGGCGATATATGTATAAAGAAAATCTATATTATAAAAATGGTGTTCTAAAAAGGCTAGGAGCCAGCAGCCAGCTTAATGATAGTCAGTTTGTTTTTCTGGAAAGGATTATGGATTTTAGCAAAACAAAATGGCTTGCCCAAAAGATTTTCCATGTGCTTAGAGTTTCAGTTGAATGCATTAGTTCAGTGAGTTTCCTTTCGAAGATGGGATGGTGTGAAATAACATAAAGTTAATTGACAGTGAATCTTAGTGCAAAAAATGCCCTATCAAACAGCTGTCCTTGTTAAGACTGGCAATAAATCAGAGCTATGGTTCTTGTTTTTGTATGACTGTAAAAGCAAACATTCCTCATTCTGTATGTGAAACAAAATAGGCTTTCATTCTTCTTTTGAATTTGACATGCTGTAAGATAGGAAATGGAAACTTGAACAAATTGTTTACTCTCTTTTGAGCTTATTTGTTTGATTTTGCTCAAGCACATCAGTGTAACTTGTGAAATACATAATGGCTGTGTATGTTTAAAAACCAACATGTATGCAGTGTTTCAGTAATCCAGTGAACAAAATTTCTCACTTAATATCTTTCTGCAGAACTATTGCTAGTCCCCTCAGAAAACCTCCTCCTCTCTGTGCTTAAATACCTTTCCTTGGGATTTTGCAATGATAGCACTGATAGGGGGTTGGACTGCATGATCCCCAGAGGCTTCTTCTAACCTCTGCGTTTCTGTCATTCAGATCTCAAAAAAAAAAAAAAAAAAAAA
>NW_024962263.1:82134987-82252090 GCF_019238085.1 Lagopus leucura | reverse complement strand
TTTTTTTTTTTTTAATTGATGCTTGTCTGTCGCTTGGTGGTGTGCTTTTATATGGTTATCTTCTGATGAATTCCTTTCATTACAGCATATGTAACAACAATACCATTACTGAGTGGAGGTGCAGCTGGGATAGACCAGGAGCTGATAAAAGCCCAGGATCTTATCTTACACAGCCCATAGCAGACAGCAAGGGAACAGGGCAGGGGTGCAAAGAAACCTTAGAAACAAACGCTCTTTGCCCTTTGGGATTTGTGTAGGCCTCTGAGGCCCGGCAGTGCTGGGCCTTGGCCTTGCCTTGTGCTCTATGGGGTGCCCTAACAGGGCAGCGGGGAGCTCTGTCGAGGGAAACTCCTCACTTCTACAGTTCATGTACTGAGTGAATGACAGAGCATGTGGGAAGTTGCATAGTGTGCTTTTCAGATGGTGCTCGATTGGTGTTTTCAAGTGCAGTTACTCTCTGTGTCTCGCTGCAGGTTTAAAGCTTCAGTCTATACCTTGGTAATGGTTTATGTGCTTCTGAAGATCGTCAGAAAAATCATCAGCAATTCCAGTGAGCACTCTGGTTTAAGTAACTGAGTGTCTAAGGGATACAACCATTTTCAAATCAGGTGAATGAACGTGAGATTACAACAGGAAAGCTGTAGCCTGAGTCACCCCTGCGAGCAAAGGAGAAAGTTGAATCTTATACCTTCATGTAACAGATCCTTAGAAATCAGCTCTGTGAGAAAGGAGCAAAGCGTTACAATTTCAATGTGCATTTTCATGGTTCCAATGTTTGTAGATTGCAAGGGAAGCAATATCATTGGAACAGTTCTGAATTTAAGTGAAATGTTTAATATTAGTGTCTTCTCAGTTTATGGTCACATGGGGATTTTAATCTGGTATACATATATTTGCTGGCCCTACCTGAGACAGGGGGGTTAGAGCTTGATGATCCCTAAGGTCCCTTCTAACCCAAACCGTTCTATGATTCTATATTTCAGGTTGAATATTAGGAAAAAAATTATTCCCCTAAGGAATGGTGAGGCATTAGAACAGGCTGCCTGGGGAGGTGGTGGAGTCACTGTCCCTGAAGTTCAAGGAATGTGGAGAGGAACATGGCTGAGTGGTATGGTGGGGATGGGTTGATAGTAGGACCGGATCATCTCAGTGGTCTTATCCAACCTCAATGATTCTTTGTATGCAGATTTAAAGGGGTAGAGCTGTGTGTAGCTGTTCTGCTTTGTGCTGGCAGTAATGCAACAGAAGGGCTATTTTCTTAAGATTTCCTGACTTAGTGACTTTTTGAACATTAGCCTGCTGGTAGTATGTGGTAATGGCAGTGAGTTGGCAGAAGGAAACAGAAAAATATCTCCTTCAGATATCTGCTGAGCAAGTGAGTTCTGCAACTTCTCACAGAAATTTGTAGGCATGCTGCTGACCTTTTTCTTCTGTTGTAGTACACCATCTAGAATACGGGATAATTGACATCATACTATTGATTTTTAGCTTTCATTTTCTTTAAGCATTTCATCTTTCCTGTCTAAATTTTGTCATTACCATTTTCTCTATACATTCATTCTGCATTCTAGAGAGACTCTTTTAACCTTACACATACACGTAGTGTTTATTCGAAGATATGAATTGTATTTTGAATATGTAATTTGACTTATGATTTGATTATTATTGATTTGATTATGATTTGATTTGATATGATTATGATTTGATTATTATGATGAACTTGATTATATGTATTTCATATATTCAAAATATGAAATGGTAAAATTATTTTTATTTCCTAAGGAAAGTAAAAAAAAAAAAAAAAAAAAAGGAAATCTATCCTCATATTTATATGCTCTACCAAACTAAATTCTTTGGGCATTTTACATTTTTAGTAAAGAAGTTTTTGAACTTAAAGGCCATGGGGGGATGGGGGAAAGAAGTCCCTTTCTAGCCAAGTAGAAGTGGTCATGAAAACATGAAAATGTAATGCATTTATTGGTGGTATTATTGTATCATATCCAGCATCATTTAAGTCTAAGGATGTTTGAGAATAGACTATAAATATAGAAGTTAATGCTCTGTTCATAGTTGCTTTTTTCATCTTTGTGAGAGTTTATTTGACATAATGTGGTTTCAAAATGTCGCACTCTATTAATCTACTCTTGTTTTAGAAGTTTGATTTCACTTAAAAGTTTAATGGGCCAATAGACTGGGCTTTTTGTCTACCTTTAAGGCTGAAGTTAGATGTTACATTTATTTAAGCACTAACTACTTTCATTAGGATTAACTGATACAGTTTTTGAGTGAGCTGGAATTAAGAAATCATCTTTGATAAACAAGGTAACTTTTAGATAAATTGATTTTTGGTGTTAGTCTTAGTTTTGTCCTTCAGGAAGGTTTGTGTTGGGGGGGGACAAATCATGCACATAAGATAATGTAGAAACATTTGATCAATATATGACTAACTTGGTATCAAGCTACATATATTTTATTATGTAATTATGTCTATTTTGAGTGGGCTTTAAACTGTGCCATTGATTCATCCTATGCTGAAGCTTAATGTGTGTTTTCTATTTACATATTGGACGAGAATGAAAAACTATTTGGCAATGATCAGCTTTGCCGGCACAAAAGCAGTGTTAGGACTCCTGGTTTTCATCATCTTTCCCAGATGACTTTTTCAATTCTGAATCATATTCCCCATTTTAGGGAAAGGAGTACTGCCAACCTGTTCTCTTTTGAAGTACTGTATATTCTCTTCAGCTGTAAGGCTGCTGTTTGAAAAATGTAGTAACTAAAAAAAGCCTATAGTATTTTCCTTTTAACTACTGTTTTCTCATTCTTTCTTTACCCAGATATGTTATTTACAGTTTTGCCCTTAGAGCTTTAATTTATATTCAAGCCAATTGTGCTGGAAATGCCATTTAGTGATTTACTGAATCCAATTCTACTTCCACCTTGCTTGCTTCTTGTTACAGGAAAGGTAGTCCAGGGTCTGTGTTTTAGATGCTCTTAAATAAGCAACTTTCTGAAGAAGTGATGTAAAAAAACCAACCAAACAAACAAACAAAAAAAAACACCTCTTCTGAAAGGTTAGAGGGGAATGAACAGACTGAAAACCTAGCATTAGAATGAAGTGATAAAATAGGGATATTTCTTAGTTTCTTTCATTTTCTATTTTTTTCTTCCAAGTAATAAACGAAAAATAAGTAGCTGCAGCTAGGATATGGTTGTTATGGAATAAACTTCCGTTGCCATTTAGTAGAGCAAGAATTTTGGTTTCCAGGATGTTAATACTACTGTGTCTGAGTATCTTATGCCTATGATTTACTATCTGTGAATTATCTAGAAAGTTTGTTGCCTGGGAACCTAGTGCAAAAATCTGTGTAATTTTCAGGGAGGTGGGGATGGCTCTGTGTGATGTGGTCTTTTCTACATCCTGTGAATTTGAACCTGGTACTTGGGTGCTGCATATGTGTTGTTTTTTTTTTTGAGAAATTCTTCTTTGAAACTTGCAGAATCTGAATGCTTTAGAAGCCCTAGCTCATCAGACGCCTCCTATCACAAGCTGCTTCATAATACTTCCCAAAGTGATTAAACTGATTGAAAAGCATCGTAAAACTGTGACTTATTCAGAGAGGGGGAGGATATTAAGTATTGCCTGACAAAATATTAATTGTTCAGTACTGACACAACAGTATGCTTATGTGGGGCATTACTTACGTTACTAAAATTCAGTTAAATTTGTGATAAGACAATAATAGCATTTTCTAAATGGAATATAATGCAATTATTATGTCTGACGTTTGATATTCTTAAGAAAATATATAAAATATTGGTAAGAGTGTCTGTTCTTAAAAGAAAAATGGGATAGCACTGTTTTTACTGAAACACGATACTGTAAAAAATGGCTATGAAATAAGTAATAGATTGCAAAGAACTCCATGCTGTTTCCTACCATACTAGAAGCATTACTGCTAAATTTCTTTAAGTTCTATTATGGATTTAAAACAATTACTCTAAAAACAAAAACTCTAACCATGTTCTACACCCTTCCTATGGAAGGAATAAGGGTAGCTTCTGTGTCATCCTAATAACTTTTTCAGGTTATAAAGTTTAAGCAACTCTGCCCTGCAAGGATTTTATACTACTTCACGCTGTAGGATTTCAGCATTGTTATTATACCCTTTTCTTTCATCCTTGATTATAGCTTGATGTGTATGAACAGAAGACTTAAATTCCTTCCTAAATGCCTTTCTAAACTTAGCAAGTTTTCCAGTGAACATAATATATGCTGGTGTCTCCAAAGAAGATTTCAGAGAATATAACTGGATGGTAGGTCTTCATTTTGGCTTGGATATTCTTTCTCATTTCACTGCATCTTGCCTGAGAATGAGATCTACTTTCTCAATATTGTTGTATATAGAATTATTCTGTTAATTAAAGTTTATATTCTTACATATGTATTCCACAAATTTTGTGCCATACATTGCTCTTAGAAGTCTCTTTAGGTTTTCCGATGCCTAAGTGAAAGTTAGATGCACATCTTAGTTGTCATGTACACTTATGCTATTTTTGCATGTTAATCGAAGGAAACAAAAGCCAATCTAGAAGAGCATCTTTTAAAGTGACTTTTATTAAAATGACTATTCTAGTTATCACGTCTCCTGTTGCCTAACTTTCCTTACAAAGCTAAATATATTCAGTGAATATGTTTGTTATCAATAAACCATAGAACCCTTAGGATTGGAAAGGACCTTTAAGGATCATGTATTCCAACTCCCAACAATGAACAGGGGCACCTACAGCTAGATCAGGGTGCTTGGAGCCCTGTCCAGCCTGACCTTGAGTGTCTCTACCACCTCTCTGGGCAGCCTGTTCCTGTTTTTCACTATCCTGTATTGTGAAGGAAACTTTTTCCTTGTGTCCAGTCTAAGACTCCTATAAACATGACATGATATGAACATGACATTGAAATTGAGAACTTCACATCTGACTTGTACATGTACTCTTCCCTTCTTCTATAAGTGAAAACTCCAAGCCCTTTGAGAGTGTTTTGTAAGTCATCTCAAGCCAGTCTAATAATCATGATTAGAAACACAGCTGCTGTTACATGTTGCAAAACTTAACCTACAAGTACCTTGTTTGTTTTGTGATTTTATTTTTGTTTGTTACTGGAATGTGGCCTTATATGCCAACTGTTTCTAGACTTGTTATGCTCCTACAAGTGTTGCTGCATGTTGTATGTGGCACCAATCAGCATTGGCTGGTGGAATATTCTAGCTGATAATTTGAGTGTAGCTCAAGTGTAGACGTAATAAGTTGTGGTGGCCACAGGTTTACATGGTATAAGGTGAAATCATATTGAATCTTGTCTTTTAGCCCTCTCCAGCAACAAAATCAAACTGAGCCGTGTCCCAGCACTCAAGTCTGTGCTGTAATGGGAACACTGTTTTCTTTCTTTTCAATCTCTTGAAATCTGTGATTTGGAACAAGTCAAAATATTTCAAAATATATCAAAATACCTTTTGTATATACAGCAATTGTTACAAACCGGCTTTTCTTCTCAGTGTTGAAATAGAATCATGCATCAATGTTTTCAAGGATGGGAGAAGACAACCAAACAACATGGGTTGTTTTCGTTCTGAAGCAGGGGGGGAAAAGACTGGATGATGCAGCTCTATTTACAAGAGGAAAAGAGGTGTGCAGTATTAGCAGTGACATTTTGAAATAGCTTGGTCTACAGTGAATGTGTCCTTCATACCTCTGCTGCTGGTTGGTACCAGCACATAATAGATATCAGCAAATAATAACGCTGATTCAGATTTATAGAGCTTGGAGCTGGAAGTGTACTGAATAATTTCAACAACACTGTGATGCTGATGATGGCTGAAAGAGTGTGTACTTTATTCATCCCTGAATGTCATTTTTGAGCTGCTAAAAAAAAAAAAAAATCATAGGATCTCTGTATGACATTTGAAGAATTTTCCTGCCTGAGAAGGTGGCAATAGCCATAACTCATGAGTCCTGATCTAGTTCCCCTTGCCTCCTTTGCTAAGTGATAGCCATGAGTTACTGGCGTAGCAAATACAAAGCATGCTGCAAAATATTTTGTGGCTTGAAAAGAAGAAAGAGAAGAGCTAACACAGGAGGAAAATATTTTGTGGTATTTAACTGTGGCGTGGCAACTGAAGGACTCTCCTGGGAAATTTGCAGTCAAGTGTGGTGGAGGGGGAGCAACTGGGGACTTCTGTATATTTTTTTTCCAATTTGAGTTGCAAAGAGTCATTTTTATAATATTTGTCAGCTATCACATCAGTTCTTTGATAGTGTTTTTGCGTTTATGCTGTTTGCATCCAGTCTTCTATTTGGCTTGCTTACTTTTGAAAGACCTTACCTCAACTATTGGATATCATCTCACATATTTTCCGATATTTTTAGAAAATAATCTTGTTCCATTTGGAACTGTTTTGAGTAGCATTTAGTTAGGCCTTTTAAAATGAGATGGCACTATTCAGAGTATTGGGCTTGTGCTTACAACCTGGGAGAATCTTGCACAATGAATTTGGGTCCCGAAGGTTGGTGAGCTCTAACCGTAATTTACCCCGTGCATCATGGTATTGTTTTCTTCTGGTGTTGGAGTATGAAATGAGTAAGACTACTGCAGCGCTGTGAAAACTGCCAATTTTTCTTCATTGTTCTTGCTGTCTTAGGTTTGTAATGGGTGGCAGTAAAGCTGATGAGTATAATGAAATGAGTTTGGATATTGTGAGTGACAGTAGAGATGTTCAGACTGATGTCATTAGTCTACATCCAAAGGCATGTAGTTGCCTCTATAAAGGCAAGAACATTTGTTGCCAGGATTACTGTATGCCCAGGATCAGATGTTTTACTGCTTATAGGGAAATTTTGTGCTTGTGACTGGACGTTTTCAAGTGCTGTCACTAGGAGTGGTCATTTGAGCATCTCTTACATAGCAGAAGTTGGAAGGTGGATCTGAGCTGTCTCATTGTATCTGGAAACATCTCTATTTTCCACTTAACTCTAAATGTACTTTATGCACAAAATTAGCTAAATTTGTGTTAGCTAGAAGCGATCATAAGTAGACAACAATTAGCAGCTGCATTTGTGCTGCTGCAGCCAAGGTGTCTGGGTAAGAGTGTGATTGCCTGGAGGAATCCAAAGGGCAATTGTCAAGATGAATTAAAATTTAGCTATACTGGACTTTTTAGAGAGATTTTATAAGCAGTCTCTGCTATGCTGCCATTTGAGAAGTACTTGAGTAATTTAGTGGCTATTTTTTGCAGTTCTTTTTAGAGAGTAGACAAATGAGTTGCTCATATGATGTGACCTTTGCAGCTCTAAAAGGCTGCGACTTTTCTCACATTCACCGGGATGGAGAGTGGCCGTTGTGTGGCCTGATGCAGTGCTGTCAGCTGTGCTGAGAGGGAGGTGCAGCTGATGGATGTCTGTCAAGCTTTGCATTAATTGAAAAAATATTTTCTGAAGATTTTTTTTTTTTTTGCTTGTTTGTGATTAAATGCTTTTCTGAAAATGGGAAACTTCAAGTAAACTGCACTATCTCCTTTTATAGAAGATTATCTTGGTCTTATCTCGGTCTTATTTTGGGACTAGCTGGTAAATAACAGTGTACTAAATTGTAGGTGGTATCTTTTGCAGTGATAAGTGCTCAGTGATATGTTTATTTTATCTCTCATTTGGACCCTTTGAACTTTTACATAATTCAGAATGAGTTTGAACATGCCCTTCTGTACCCAGCTTTTATACAGAGGCTTAAATGTCTCCTCTATTGTTGTCACTTAGGCATGCTGAGAGCAGCAATTGGAAACAGGCTTCAAGCTTGTAGTTGATGGGGGCAGAGCACAGGCTGGGTGTGGGAAGGAAGAGGGCGTTTCCCATGCACAAGGTAAATGAGTTTTGGGGTCTGCCCCTTTCTGGATGTGTAGGTTTCGGGAGACCAGCCCTTGATATTTGGTTAGTTTTCTCAGGGGAAATTGCTAGGGCTTGATCTGTTGGTGAATGCTATGGCTGTTATTTTGACATAGTTACATGGATATCACAGTTGGGACTGGAACAGGCAGGAGCCATATGTCCTAGTACAAACAGCAGTAATGTCAGTCACATCAGTGCCAGGCTTAGGGTAATGTATTGGTTGCTGAGTGAAACTGATTGCTTTGCTGTTGTGTTTTGTTTTTTTTTGGGTTTTTTTTTTTTTTTTAGACTCTTGAAGCCAGTGTTTCATCCTGTGTATTTTCTGAGAAATAGTTCAATCTCAATGGAACACGCACATGACTATCAAGCGCTCACTATTCCCTTTTAGATGTATAACTTGAAAGATTTTATATCTTGCTTGGATTATTCTATATATGAAAGTAATTTCTTACAGTACATGGAGTGTTTTGTTTTCACAAATACAGGAATTGTGCATTTTCAGGTGACCTTCAGGCTTCTGTCATGGGTTTGTCTTGAGCGAGGTACTGGAGTTGTTTAAAATGTTTTAGGTTCAGTGTATTATTTTTGCAGGTGGGCTTTAGGCATAAACATTTTGGGGGTTAACTTTCTGAAAACAGAGTGCAATTCTAAACCTCCTGTGGTGCACAGATGAGCAGATTGTTCCAGTTGGAAAGAGCATTTCCTCTGGATAGCGTCTAATTGAAATGATGAATAATGTTTGCAGACGTACACATGTGATTGTCACTGTCATGAGCCTCTCATCTTTTCATTACTGTAAACTTAAACCAAATCAATTTTATTTTTTTCTTCCAACTGTAAAGGTTTGTGAAGCACAGAAAAAAAAACAAGTGAGGCTTTAGTGGGTTTATGGGACTGCAGCACTCTGCAGATGTGTGGTTTTTGGGCAATGCTGATTTCTAGCAGAGCTGAATTTATACATACATGGAACACTTTTGTGATGAGTGTCTGTAGCAGTTTATACTTGAGTCAAGGAAGGATTTTTGTGTTGATCAAACCATGTTTTCATATTTGTTAGGAATAAGTACATCAAATGTTTTTAATGATGTTCTTTAGTATCTAACCTTACGTACAGATCTGTATCTATATGCACACAAGCATGTGTATGTTTGTACGTGTGTGTATGTACATATGTGGAGAGTTTAAAAGCGTGAGCTTATAAATAAGCAATTAGTGGCCTTTCTAAATGCACATTTGGCAGTTGTTGGTATGTCAAAAGTAGAAATCCAGCACTTCACATACTGTGTGGTAGTGTAACTTCTGTTTTAAATTCAGTAGTCACTATAATAAAATTTGGTCCAAAAATGAAATACCGTTTGTTGAGAAGAGATGAGGTCCTGGGGGGTTGAAGAGAGTCAAAAGCAGTGCCTGTGTGGAATGCAGGAAGATTAAACCTTGGCAGGACACGTCTCAGGGATTGTGCATAACAGTACAATAAAAAAAAAAAGTGATTTTCCCTTCAAAGAGGTGTATTTTTATTTATTTTTTTTAAAGTAGAGTGTTTATATTACTTTGAATGAAGATGACTTGTTTCCTAGATGACCTGGCATGGAGAAACAACAAGGATATAGGAAACCAATGCTGCGGGTACTTGTAGAGGAGTTTTTGTCATCTCAAAATGAGGAAAAGTACTCAGAGGATAAGAAAATGTTCTCCCAGGGAAGGTTTCTGTCGTACAAGGAGAAGAAGAAGTACTTTGCAGGATTGGAGGTGGTGTTGAGGAACAGTTCAGGTTTGTAGCAGCATAGGAAGGAGTGCATCTGACTACTTTTGTTCTCAGAGAATCCTTGGATCTCGTCAGACATCTTGCTTTATAATGGTATCATCTCTTGTGTTTCCCATTACAGGAAATAAAA
This sequence comes from Lagopus leucura, assembly GCF_019238085.1. NCBI lineage: Eukaryota > Metazoa > Chordata > Aves > Galliformes > Phasianidae > Lagopus > Lagopus leucura. Next base: position 82,242,260 of record NW_024962263.1, on the reverse strand, counting down.
ACATTTAGTATTCTACAGACTTTAAAATGAAATGATATTGTGAAAGTGTGATTTCATGTAACTGAGGAAAGCAAGGCTGCTTCTTCCTAGTTTAACCTATTTGAAAGGTAATAAAAATTGAGCGTTGAGTGCAGCAAAGTGCTTTGGCAGCAGAATGCTGCTATAAGTTACTAGCACAAGTCATTTGAGGGGAATGTAATGTATTTAGAAACAAAATGACTGCATTTATATTTATGTGTAATTGTGTAAACAAGTATGAAAAATATTAAATAATAGGTTTTTCATGTCTAGAATTGGATGTAGTTTTGGATTCTGTCTTTGGAAGGGTTTTTCTGCTTTGCTCTGATATATAATTGCAAAAGCTTTTGGATTTGTTTTAGTCAGCCAGAATTTGGGATTGTGACAAACTAGTTCACTGAAAGGTTGTATTTGCTAATATAAAACTAAAAACTTGAGCTGCAGTGTCATTCTGATTTAGGTCTCTGTCTCCTTCAGGCAGTGGATGTCATCTCTGTACACGGCTTTGTTCAATGACTGCTCTCAAAGTAATGAATGTTCCCCTTCTTTTCCACTCCATACTAGTGCTAAATTTAATTGAATATCAAAATCCAGTTTGCAAGATTTTTCTTGCCTATTCGTTCAGTTTTTTCCTGATCTGTATCTTTAGGAAGCAAGTGATATCTTTCTTGCCTTTTTGTTTTCTTCTGAGTGTCCAGCCTGCTTTGGTATTAAAAAATCATGACGAGTTTTAACTTCTGAATCTCATCAACCTTAACAATTGTCCATTCACAAGTGTTGATTGCAGTTTCTCAACCTGGTGATCAAACTCCTAATAAACAAGTGAGTCATATGACCTCTTTCAGTAGATGAAGGTGGGAGAAAACTTCAGTGGAAATATATGGTAGCAACTGTCTGGCATAGCACACAGGCAGAAGCAAAAGCTTTTGACAGATTTTGCAATGGAATCTAAGAAGAATCGCGTGCTGTGCACTGACTTGAAAAGGAACAAAGAGTTCCTAATGTTTTATTAAATATGAAATGTTTAATTCCTTCTGTGAAGATGCAAGTCAAGTAGAAGCCAGCAGTGTATTGTGGAGCAAAAGAAACAAATCTTTCTTATTCTGAAATTTTGGATCTGCTGTTCTGCTGCAAATGAAAATGGGGTAAATAGCTTTAGAAAACATTTATGTCAATTCTGTTTATGAACATTCTGATTTTAGCTACTGCAGAATTGTTTGTTGGTGAAGGATATGATGGTTTTCAACTGCAGGTTAAAGAGCAGAAATACTGCATTTCTTTTTGTTTCAGACTCTTGTGATTGTGTATTTGTATTTTAGATGTAAGAAAAAGTTTTTTCTCTCAGAGGTTGGTCAGGCACTGGAATGGCTGCCCAGGGAGGTGGTGGAGTCGCCGTCCCTGGCAGTGTCCAAGAGGCGTCTGGATGAGGAGCTACGAGACATGGTTTAGTGTTTGTGGTAGCAATGGTAATGGGAGGATGGTTGGACTAAATGATCTTGCACGTCGTTTCCAACCTTGTGATTCTGTGATGGCAATACTTGGTTTGGTTAAAAGTGAACTGCTCTACAATAGAGCTGAGAGACTTTGATAAGTCTCTCTCTCTGTGGGTTCATAATGTAAATGCATGTGCACAGAAACTTTCAGTGTTGTAAATTTACCCTCGAGCCTCGTGGAGGATCAAGTTGTGCATCGGTCTGCCTGTCTTCAGATAGCAAACCCACAGGAGAATTAAACTTTGTGCTGTTTCCTCCAGCAAATAATATTGGCTGCCCAAGCATCTCTGCAATGTGAGATTTGTGGTCTGCTCCAGCAAACAGATTAGCTGTGCTGCTGTCCTGACAAAAATTCTAAGCACAAGTTATCCAATCTTTGGTGATTTGAGTGTATGGTAAACACTGCAACTTCACTGAAGATTGAGATGACTGATCTAGCATTACTTCCATGGAATTGGCTATGGCCTAAATGGAAAAACAAACAAACAAACAGAAAAAAAACCAACACAAACATTTAATTTATTTCTTACATGTTCCCAGTGTGTAGCAGCAACTGTGCAAAATGTGTTCTGAATGCAGAATGTCCATAGCTCACATGTAAGTGAAATTCAGTTAACTGGAACACTGCATGTGATAGCGGTACTTGTAAAGATCTTTGCTCTACAAGCCTACACTACTGCTTGCTTGGCTTTTATTTCTTGCTTCCTTGTAACGGTTCTTTCTAATGTGAACTCAGTTTCTTACATCAGATTGCAAGAGGGGTGGGGAGAAGCTCAGTCGCTTACAAAGATGAAAGTACCAAGAAATATAATCCTAAACTCATCCTTGATTTATAATGACTTTATCTTCTGGATTTTGAAACTATAGAGTCCTGGCAATGCGTATTTGAATACTACTCATGTAAATATTCCTTTTTGGTAGCTTTATGTTAAGTAAAATCAGATCTTAAGTCTTTTTATTTGGTACTCTTCATCTTTTATATTTAAAAAGTTACTTTGTGCAGAAGGAAGAGTTAGTATGATAGCTTGTGTGAACTTGTGGTACTTGTGAAAGTAATTTCCATGGGTTATTTGTAACTGAGTAAAAGGATTTTTCAGGGATTTTTTCCACATTCCTTTTTTTTTTTTTTTTTTTTTTGGTTACATTTACATACCTTTTACATACTTATATATGAGAATCTATTATGTGTCTCCAGGTTGAAGAAGACTAGCATGACTAACCCATAGAAATAAACCAGCAGCTTAGTTATAGTACAACCTATAGGGTTATAGTGGAAGATTCTGTTTATTACTGTTGCTCAGTTTTGTGTAAAATATATTACATCTGTATGGGAACTGCTGAGTCACGGCCTGAACCTCTGATTGATCACCTGAGGCGAGCCATGAATCAGCCAGAGGAGCACAGGTGAAGGCAATTCACCTGTGCTGCTGGAAGACCTATTTAAGAGCTGGCAACCAGCGGGGAAGGATCTCTTCTGGAGATCCCTCCTTCTGGTGTTTTGTGGTGAGCCTAACTAAGGGTAAGCCTTCCATTTATTCTCTTTTGTTATCATTATCTACTTCGCCTAACTCTCTTGTTTATTTTGTGATTGTAACATCTTAATATCCATTGATTATACAACATCTTAAATACTTTGTCCCATTATAAAACTGGTATTTTTTTTCTCAGCTCTGTCAGTGCTGCTCTGTTCTGCCTTCAGACCATTTTCAGATCAGTTCTTTAATTCAACTTGAAGGGGCTGAATGACCTGAGACCTTCCTGCAGGCTGAATGTATTGACAGTCTTATCCAACTTGTGAAACTATGTATTTTTGTGTTCTTCAATATTGTGTGGTGTTCTGATCAATGAAGCAGATATTTAAAGTTTCTTTTATTGTCCTTTTAGGCATTGGATCAAGATAGAACTGCACTACAGAAAGTAAAGAAATCTGTGAAAGCAATATATAATTCGGGGCAAGGTAAGGCATTGTTTCCAATTTGATTATATAACATTTCACTTTGTTTGAAAAGCATCTTGCAGTTTGTTCTTTTGAAGTATACAGCATAAGAGATGCTTATCTGTTTACCACTGTTGGGGTTAAATGTGTAACAACTTCCTTTCATTGCTGATTTTACATCAAATTACCGTGTTATTTGATTCTTTCACCCACATAGTGGGTTCTAGTGGGTTCATAGGCTTCTAGGAGAATCCTCCTGCTACCATGAAATTTCAAGCAGCTACATTGGACTAGACCAGATCGAGGGCAGAGTCCTAGGTGGTATCCTAGACTGAATTTATGGAGTGCACTTCTAGGTGAAATCAGGAGGATAGCTTGCTAAAACCTTTTAGTAAAAACAAAATCTACGTTTACTCTCTGCTAGTAATACATATAATAAAAATTGCCTATCTCCAGTATTAGCTAAAACATTGGAGGTTTGTTTTCCTCATTTGCAGACTCGGTTGTATTGAGGCTATAGTAACAACTTTGATGGGAAGGTAGGCAGCTGAATAATGAATTGATTATTTTGAGTTCACTAACAAGTGATGATCAAATGTAAACCAAAATACAGATTGTTTTTTAAAGTTGCCAAAAGTATGCTAGCAGAGTTGTAGAGCTTCAGATAACCAATTACATAGTTGTAAATACAGGGTTTTAGAAAATTCCTGTTCCCCAGCAGAAATAATCAGTTTAGCAAGGATTTTCCTTGTGCAAAGCCACTTCTTAGTGACCTTAGTTTAAAAACAAGACTGTTTGTGTTGCTTTTAGTAGAGTGTTTGCTGCCTCATTACCTCCAGCTTACAGTGGATTGTAGGTTCTTAATTTGTCTGCCAGTCACTAACATTGTTGCTCTACACTTACCCACAACTTCGCTTAATGATTTTTTTTCCCCAATGAATCACAGAATGACCAGGGTTGGAAGGGACCTCAAGGATCATGTATTTCCAGCCCCCCTGCCCATGCAGGGCCACCAACCTCCCCATTTAATACCAGACCAGGCTGCCCAGGGCCCCATCCAGTCTGGCCTTGAACACCTCCAGGGACGGGGCATCCACAACCTCTCTGGGCAGCCTGTTCCAGCACCTCACCACTCTCTCTGTAAAGAACTTCTCCCTGACATCCAACCTAAATCCCCCTCTCCCCCCCAACTTAAAACCATTTCCCCTTGTTCTGCAATTATCTGTTATGTTATGCTGTTATCTACCCTTTCAAAGAGTTGACTCCCTTCCTGCTCATAGGCTCCCTTTAGGTACCAAAAGGCTGCAATGAGCTCACCCCACAGCCTTCTTTTCTCCAGGCTGAACAAGCCCAGCTCCCTCAGCCTGTCTTCGTAGGGGAGGTGCTCCAGTACCCTGATCATCTTTGTGTCTCTCCTCTGGACCCTCTCCAACAGTTCCCTCTCTTTCTTGTACTGGGGGCTCTGACCTGGACACAGTAACTCCAATCACCTCCCTGTCCCTGCTGGCCCCCCCTCTTCTCATGGAGCCCAGGACACCATTTGCTTTCCAGGCTGCAAGGGCATGTTGCTGGCTCGTGTTAAGCTTTTCATCCATCAGGACCTCCAGGTCCTTCTCCTCAGGGCTGCTCTCAAGGATCACTCCTCCCAGTCTGTATGTGTGCCTGGGATTCCTCTGGCCCAAGTGCAGACCTCTGCACTTTGCCATGTTGAACCTCATCAGGTTCACCCAGGCCCACTTTTGCAGCCTGTTGAGGTCCCTCTCAGTGGCATCCCTTCCTTGCACCGTGTCACTGCACCACTCAGCTTGGTGTCGTCAGCAAACTTGCTGAGGGTGCACTCAATTCCGCCATCGCTGTCATTGATAAAGATGTTAAAGAGCACCGGTCCCAAGACAGACCCTTGGGGGGTGTCACTCGTTACCAGCTTTTACCTGGAGATAGAAGCATTAATCACCACCCTCTGTCTGCAGCCTTTCAACCAATTTCTTATCCATCAACTGGTCTAGTATTTGCTTAAAGCACAGATTTATTATGCTTTTAAATGCATTCCGATGTCACCAGCTCTTTCTATTTGATAGTGTCTACTTACTGAATTTCAAAGCTGCTTAAAGATCGTAGAAGTTTTTTTCGTGTTTTGAAATAGGTGAAATCTAAAGAATCATGTATCATTTGATTTGAGTTTGTAATAAAGTTTTATTTTAAATGTTTGTAAGTAGCTCATTCTGTATTATGAACTTGTCATATTGTGTAAAAGTCATAGGAAGTTAGTCAATAGCTTTAGTTGGCTGTTGTAGTACTTAAAAGGAACCACAGATAATTAAGCAGCTGCTTTTCTCTTTTTTTAACAAGTATGCTATCAAAAGCCATAGATAGTATGAATTGTTTTGATAAAGAATGCTCCATACCTAATACTCTAGCTCCCTCTTCAGAAAGATTTTGTAATAGCCCACACTGTTCTTTGCAGAGGTGTGCAGGCAGCAATTCATACAGTAATTGATATCCTAGGATTAGTAGGAACAAAAGTGAAAGCCTCTGAATTTTGAGAAAATGAATTTGGAATTTTGTTTTATAAACAGTGTTTGCTAGAAGGTGAGACCATGTCTACTTGTAGGAATACTTTCCATTGCTCCCCTGCTTCCTAATCTCCTTTGAGAACATGAGCCAGAGTAGTGAATGCTTATTCAGGAATAATACATTTTTTTCTCTCTTGAGATCAGTAAAATGATTCATATTCTACTGAAAGTCAGGGAGGGAATTTTAGCAGGTCACAGTGTTGTTTTTGTTTGTTTGTTTTTGATAGGTTTTTTTTTTTTCCTCTGAAGTAACACTTGGTGCTATTCATGTAATATACCTCATACACAGCTCTTCAGAAAAGCTTACACCCCAGCCCTCTGGTGTGTTTACTCTGTGCTATATTATGAACCTCTCTTATTGAGAGAATTTAACTGTCACCCTCCTGCATCTGTCAGATTTAGATTTGGACCTATTGCAGTGGAAATGAAAGCACAGAAATGTGGAAATCCCATAGAAAAGTCCCATGCTATTTTTTCCTAAAAGTACTGATGTACTTTTTTTTAAAACCTAGACACCCAAATGCGTATATTTTTCATACCGCCTTCTTCTTACATAGCTTGCTCTTTATTTCTGGCATGATACATTGAATCTGTAGATCATAGGATCTTGTCTTATATGACTGGTGCCTGAATTTAATGTAGAATCTGTTTTGACTAACTTTCCCATAGTATTTTGATCTGAATTCTAACAGCAGTAGGTTGTACAATTGGTTTTGCTGTGTGTTCTCAATAGTTGTTTTATTTGTCCACTGGTATAACTTCCAGATTAAAAAAAAAATATATATTTCTCTGTTGTTTAAAGTCATGAAATCCATGCATGGCCATAAGTATTGAAATGAGACCAGTAGTGCACCTGGTCTGCTACAATTATAAATAGAAGAGACTCGAAGGGAAAGAACAGTGCAAAGATGGAATAATTTTTATTACTTTTTTCAACTTGCAGTTATATGAAGGTCTAGAATTACCAAAGCTACAGGTGATTCTGTGGTGTTCAGTACTTAAACTTTTTAGATTATTTTTTCTACATTTTCTACAAAATACATTAATGTAAATGTTTAGCTTGTAAAGTCCAATATCAGTCTCAAGTCCTCTGAGAAGAAAATTGGTCTTGTGCATGTCTCATGTGGCTATTTTGGTGTCAGACTGGGGACTCTCCACATTCAGGCACAGTATCTCATGTCTGAGCTCAGCAGCCCTAGTCTGTTTTTAATTCATTATTACAGAAACTGTCACGTGCATTCAGTCATCCTTATTGTCTTTTTCCAAAATGGCAGCATAGCCTTTCCCTTTGCAGAGAGACTAAAGGGACTACACACTGTGTATTCAGGATGTGAGCATACTGTGATGTTTTATGCTGCTCCGTTGCATCTTCTTTCTTCTCATTTCTAATGTTCACCTTTGTTTTCCTTGGTTACTGAATATTGAGGTGATGTAACACCAGGACTTGGTTTTCTTTATAACGTACTTGTGTGCTGTGTTGCCTCATGCACAGCTTCATCTGTTGTTCAACACATCGGAATGCGGAGTTGTGGGATGAGCCTCATCGGCTTTACTGAGCATTCATGTTAGGATGAGCTGAACTGTAACTCCTTCTCTACTGGGCATGAAGAAAAGGGTATACCTCAAATTGCAATATGGGTATTTTTGTTGTAGATATCTCTAATTTGGAGTCTGCTTTTGTTTCTGCTGCTCTGAATAAGCTTAGCAGTGCTGTGAAGCTTTTTTCCTAGCTCATTAAATGCTGTTAAGTAATGTCAGCCTTATCATGAAGTGCTTCATTGGTGAACTCCTTTTAAGAAAAGTAACTGCATTGCTTCCTTTCCCCCTACCTCATCTATTTGAGTGGTTGGTTCTGTATGTGAGGCTCATCCCTGTTACACAGTTTGCTTTGTTCCTGTTGGGGTTTTGGTGAAGGATGCACCTTTTCAGATTCAGCACGGTTCAATTTCCAATTTTTCCCCTCCTGTTGATTTTGTGTGAGAAAAATAGTTTTTGAAGTAGAACTCCAAGACGTGAAACCTGTTTCTTGTTTAGCATTTTGTATTTATCCGCGTTATCCACCAATCCTCTTCTGCCCTGTAATTCTTACAACTCTGCCTGAGGAGGAATATGTCAGCATTGCTGCTCTGGCAATGTGTACTTGAATTCTCAGTCTTTCTCTGGAGCTCCTGTTAAAAACAGTGTCTTGTTTTCCATGTTGTACTGAGGCTCCCATAAATGAGATTTGACAATTTATAGTTTACTTTTCTGTTACTTGTTGCTCTTTTTTTTTGTTTTTTTTTTGTTTTTTTTGTTTTTAGCTCTTATGACTTCAGCTCTTAGCATCTCCATGTGTTCTGAAGCAATGTTGACAGAAGTTCTTTACGTGAGAACTTCTTTAAACGTGTTAGCGATGAACGCAGGTGTGAAGGTCATTTACTTTTCTGGTTTAGCTTGTCTTCTCCCATAATGTCAGATCTAGGGAACCTATGACTCACTAAGATGCACATTGTTCTCAGTGACTTTAAAAGAGACTTTTGTAACCTTTGTTTCCAACAATCTCATTCCAGAAGCAAAGAAAAGAATGTGATGGTCCAGGATTTTATTTTCTATTTCTTTCTCTTCAGCTTTTTTGAGGGATGGAGATAAAGCATGCTTCACTTCAAATGTTGTCTTTTGCTGTTCTCTTTAACCTCGCCAGCTTTCTCAGCTTCTTGTTCTTTTCTGTCTTTTTCATGTGTATATTTTTCCATTCATAAATGCGGCTTGGCTCTGACCTTCATTTTTTCTTTTTTTTTTTTTTTTTTCCCCTTGGCTGCTCAGAGAACAAATCACTTCTAAAGTACAACTTAAGAACAGTGTCAGGTTAACCAAGATTGTGAACTGTGATTCTTCTTTGTCAGACTTAATCAGATATGCCAAAGTAGTTGTCAGTAGATCAATGTCAGCAAGGAGTTGCTGTGTTTGTGTGTTTTCCTTCTGTAAACTATTTAGCTCCTTTTCTGTTCTTCAGTATTTGCAGGTTTGTAAGTCAGAATGAAACTGTTTAAGATGAGGGGAAGTTACGGCTTTAATTGTCAGGTTCCACTGGGGAGGGCATTGTCATGGAACCTGTCCTGCTGTGATGGGAGCAAAGCCTGATGTCTGTTTTCCTGGTACCTCTCTGGGAGATGCTGAAGAAGGAAGATATCTGGGGAAGCTGATATATCTTCACTACAGTGCTGGGCTTTCCTCGTGATGATAAGAAGATATGAACCAGTTTTCAAAGGAAAATATCATTAGTTGTATGCTGCTGTCAGTATTAGTGTCTCTCCAGGTTTATTGAAGTCCTCCCTGCAGTACTTTTATATAAGGAAGTGAGCATCAAGTTGTGCGTGTTACACCTTTCTTTATCCAAAGGATAAAGAAGGACACTGGGAACTCACTTCTGTGTTTGTGTGAGGTGCCTATGGGGAGCTCAAGACATACTTGATGCTGAAAGAATGCTGGATTTTCCTATGTTCCATTTTAGAATAGGTCTCAATGAAGATTTAATTTTCCATCTGTATCTTTAAAGTCACATACAGAGCTACAGTGGCTCTTCATAAATTGAAAATATTTCTGCTCCTTTTACAAGGCTTGTGTTGATACTTATGGAAAAATTGAAAATATTTCATTATTACACAGAACTTCAATGTTTTTTATATGAGTTTGCTGATTACAAGGTGAAAGGAATACATCTGTCATAAGTTTCATGTCAAGATTTAGTAATCTGTAATATGGGATTCCAAAGAACTCAATCATAGAATCCTTAGAGTTGGAAGGGACCTTTAAGAGTCATTTAGTTCAGCTTCCCTGCAATGAACAGGGACAGCTAAATCAGGTTGCTCAGGGTAACTTCCTATGGATTGTTCCAGGACAACGGTCTACTTCCTTTTTCTGAATGGGAATATCTTTTCCCTTTCTACAGATAAAGAAAATAGCCTTGAGCTTGTTCTTCTTTATTCTCTTTCAGTAGTTATTCTTGGATGTCTCTTATGCTCTATGAAACAATGTGGCGCTTAAAATCAAACTGCTAGGAAATATACTGGAGTTAGAAGTGCTGCACTGCGACCGAAACAGGGACTTCATGATCTAACAGGTTTCTTTCTTTGTTCCGTTATCCTTCCCTTCCCTAAGAATGGTAGGGTACTCTTCAGCTTTATTAGCTCAGAGCTATGTGAGCCAAAGCTCCTTCTTAGCTCAAGTCTTCTGTATACATTTATGCAGCAGCTTTTGCATCAAAACAAAATGCGTGTTTTGTTATTATATAGCAGCTTCCTTGGTTTTAATGCTAAGCTATTTGATTACAACCATATGCTTTGAAACAGTTCTATTATAAAACGCATACTGTTCAAGCTACAATTCCATATTGATATGTGATTAAATATTTGGTCTTTTGAAAACCGTGGTGTTAATGACTGGTGTTAGAATGTTGCTCTGTCATCATGGGGATTGTTAAGTTGGCAGTTCCATTGTTTGGTGGTATTGTTGTATTTGTTGCTTCTAATTCCAGTAGGAGGTTCACTTTTCTTTTTCCACTGGTCCCTTAGTGGTCTATTTTGGGTATCTGTAAAACCTCTGAAGTGTTCTTCATCTCTTAACCAGTTCTTAGTTAATGTTAATGTAGATCCATTTATTGTGGAACATTATCCACAAGCCTGATTTTGAAGCTTGTGCTATTAATTTTGTTTTTCTTGTTTTCAGTTTGAATTAAAAGTAAGAACAAATGCTCTCTGGCATTACAGCAACTTGAAGAAAATACAGTTTTGAAGGACTGCTGGGGAAAAACAGAATACCTATTGGCAACTGACTTCTATATAAAACATTTTTGTGTTTTTATGTAGTTTAAGTATAGTTTTTATAAATATATTTATTTTCTTTCACTGAAGGAATGTGCAATTGTTGGAACAGCTCTGTGTTTTTGTGTCTGTGGCTTACAGAACAAAATGTAGACTGGGAATCTTGTTGAAATTAAATGTTTACCTAACTAACACCAAAATTTTCCATAGAGAGATGGATGTGATAAAATCAGCTTCAAATAGCTCAAGTGGTAGATTGTCATTTTACAGACACTGAAATGCAAGGGAAAAAAAAAAAAAAAAGTCAGGGATACCAAAAAGGAAGGTAAAAGAAGCAGCAAAAGCATTTCCAGCACAATGATCTGTAGTTCAGAGTTTCCTTCATCCTTGAGTTAAGAATTTTGCCTGTTTATATTGGCTTCAATTTCATCTTCTTGGTTCTGTCCTCTCTCACTGTCCAATTGGCTGTGTATTAAAACGAGTGTTTGGCTGTATGCTAACAGACATTCCATTCCTGTGGGGGTAACTCAAACTGTTTTACAAACAGGTGAAAAGGGAATGTTTTCCTGTAAGACAAATTTCTTCTTGGAAACTTACAGTCTGATTCACATCAGTTTTGCTTAGTTATATCTGATGCCATTGACTTCTTGTTCTGTTGAAGTAGCCCTATTACAAGCAGTAATGCTTACATCAAAGTATGTACAACTATGAACTCCTGTGTCACTTACACAGCACAAAATGTTGTTTGATCTTTATTACTGTTTACAGAGCTTTTTAATGCAACTACTCCCAAGCAATCCAAGTGGCTGATTTGTTTATCTGTTTGTTAAATCATTTTAAATATTAAAATTACTTTAATTAGCTTTTAGTAAATGCATTACGCTGTGGCTTTTCTTTAAATACTGCTGTCTGTTTTGTTAATATTTCACAGTATATTGCAGTAGCATAAAGTAATGGATTGCAAGAAAGAAACTTCCTGACTCTTAATTTTTTTCTTTGCAGATCATGTTCAAAATGAAGAAAACTATGCACAAGTGCTGGACAAATTTGGAAGTAATTTTTTAAGTCGGGATAATCCAGATCTTGGCACAGCTTTTGTAAAATTTTCCACGCTTACTAAAGAGTTATCAACACTGCTGAAGAACCTGGTGAGGAGTTTCAATTTTTCTCAATTTAATTTTTCCAAAATAAATTGCAAAACCTTCTGGCACACTGTATTTCACATTCCTTATGATTAATGATAATTGTAAAGATGCTTAAAGTTTTTTTCAGAAACTGACATAATGCTGTCTCAGAGGCTGTCTGTAAAAAGGGTGTTATTCCAAACTTGCTGTGTTTCCTTTTTAGTTGTCAGTTGAGAGGACAAAGATGAAAATGTTGAGATGGCAACTGAGGTCTAATTCTGAAGTGATTGAAGGTGTTCTATGGAACTTAATTCCAAGTCATTCCCTGACTTGAAATCTTTCCAGTTAAAAATTCAATGCCATTAGTTACAGTTGTCTTCTCTTCAAAAGGAGGAGGTTTCACCTTTTGGAGAAAACTTAATGATTTGGGGATGTCGGTAGTCCCTTTTCCCTGTGACTTGCAGCATATCTGTTGCTTAACTAGTAGGCTTATGAAGATGTTTTAAAGCTTTTCCTCTTCTTATTTTTCTATTTTTTTATAAAAAGGAAGTTTTCTTTCTCATCTGAAGTTAGTCTCAAGTCTTTTACTTCAGGTGAGAGCAGCAAGCAGATCTTTGAACACTGAAAATAATTTCTTGATACACATTTCTTATACGTATTTCATGGGTTTAAATGCCATTATGTTCAGAAAGGGGAAGGATCAGTTTCATATTTTTCTTAGCTTGGTTTCTCTCCAAGCTTATTGGTGTGTAAAGTATTAAGCAATGTTACACACTTTCTTTTAGCTGTAAAACCTCTGGGATCTTTCTTGGCATCACTGAAGGCATTCCTGTCAGGTTCCAGGGATTTCAGCAACTTAAACTAGTGGAAGTTGTCCTTGCCAAGAGTGATTGAAAATAGATCATCTTTAAAGTTCCTTTCCAACCAAAATGATTCTGTGATTTCTATGAGTAACTCTTTGGTCAGATAGGATCAGCAGTCTTCGCGGTATGTCCTACAAACTTCTTCAGCTTCTCTGGCCTTTACTTGGCATAAGAACTTCTCATGAATGCTAAGCCACTGGTGTGTAATCAACAGCACGTTTTATCATAAATCTGAAACATGGCACCCTAAGAGCTACTGTGAATAAAACTGTCCCACCATAGGCAAGTGCAAATAAGCTGGTGTCTTTGTGACAAACAAGCAGATAGTTCATTGTGGGTGATTTGATCTTGTTTATTTCTTCAGAATTCTGTATCTTCACAAATGAACTCCCGTGTTATTTTCTATTCTTCCATTATTTCTTGAATGAGAGACCTTCAACTGCTGTAAAAGCAGAATTGCATGAAAGCCAGTCCCTCCCTTAGCCCACACAGTGCTTGATGACTGCTTCTGCTTCAGATATCTGAGGGCCCCCAGCACAAATGCTTGTGCTTGTTTCTGCTTTGAGTCTCATCTTCATCACCTGTAATATATCAGAATTGAAGTTAAGGTCCAGTGAAAAAACAGCTGAGAGTGCCACTACACTTCAGTGGGCTGTCGTCCAAAACCAGCCTGTGTCAGAGCCACTGAAGTAGAGTGACCTGTTTTTCTTCCTTCTGAGATCATTGAAACATAGTCTGTTTGGAGTTGGAAGGGACCCACAAGGATCATCAAGTCCAATTACTGACTCCACACAGCTCCACTCAAGATTCAAACCCTATATCTGAGTTGTCCTGGCAGCTTGGGCCATAACAACTGCCTGGGAAGCCTGTTCCATGCCCACCACCCTCTGGTGCAGAGCCTCTCCTAACACCCAATCTGATCTTCCTTGATGCAACTCCATGCTATTCTCTCTGGTCCTGTTGCTGTCACCAGAGAGTGTAACCATCTGCTCCACTCACGGTGAACCTGTAGAATTAGCAAGGAGCTGGAAAGTATCTTTGGAAGAAGCGAATGGAGTGGTGGAATAGGAAATGAATAAGCTTTTGTTGTGGGTGCTACATTACAGCAATGTCAATAGACATCTCCTTCCTATCATCCTGATTTTTCAGTGTTTATAGACACGTCTGCATATGTTCAAATAGGAACACAGTGGCAGTTTTTTCTACCCTCATTGACACAGAAAAAAATGAACATTTCTAAACTTGGCAGGGGCTGGATAGCATGAAATTTAAACTACTAAGAGTTAGAATAGATGCCAAGTTTCCACACCAGGTGAGAAGAACAGATTTCTCTAGTAGTTAGGAGCAGCCACAGAGCTGATGACTCATCGCAACTGCTGCTCATACGTGAGTCAACACATGCCTTGCGCGTTGCCTGAGTGTAGCATAGCAGGTCCTTGCCTCACATTCAGGAACCTATAAGAAACATTTGTTCATAAAAACCTGATTATGCGGCATTCAACTATGTGCTTAGAAGAGATTGAAGGTTACCCTGATTGCGTTTCCAGAACTTTTCTTATGTGCTATTTTTAAAATTAAATATTTATATTGCCCTAAATATCTAGAGGGTAATGGTAATGCTTTTCTATCTGATTTGTGTGAAAGTATATTAATTCTTTCCAGACTTGTATTTACTGTTAATTTAGAAAATCTGAGATGGTTACAACTTCATTGGTGAAGTTATAAGGCATATTGGCAATGTTTTGACAAAATCAGAAGGAATATTTTAAATGCTAACAGTGTTGTAATTTTTCTTTTTCAGCTCCAGGGCTTAAGCCACAATGTTATTTTCACCCTGGATTCTCTCTTAAAAGGAGACCTAAAAGGTGTTAAAGGGGTAAGTGTTGAAAATAGAATTAATGGAAATGATTTTCAACTTTCTTATGGCTTCTCCACTTGCCATGAGACATTTTCTTCTGTTGGCATCCGTTATTATCTATTTATATAAATTGTCTACAGAAAAACCTCAAGATTCAAGTGATTGCAATTTCAAATGCTGGTGTAGATGTAGAATTTCATTCCAAGTTCTTGTCTTAAGATGCACAGGAAGACAATATTTCAAAAAAAAAAAAAAAAAAAAGGATTTTTTTTCTAATAGCTATTTGAAAAATGTTAGTTAAAAATAAATTATTTTGTTGCTACTTACGATGTTATCTTACCTTTAAAGTTGTAAAAAATGCTTTAAGGACATTTTTTTTGTTTGTTTGTTTCTGAAGGACCTCAAAAAGCCTTTTGACAAAGCCTGGAAGGATTATGAGACCAAATTGTAAGTGTTTTCATATTCATAGAATCATAAAATCACTCAGGTTGGAAAAGACCTTAAAGATCATCTCTCGCTCCATCTCTCTTTACCTCCCCTGTTCCTCCTGGCTCCTAACTGTGTACTTTATCTGTGGATGTAAAACTAAAGATGTGAAAGGCAGCTGTGTTGTTTTGTTGTTGTTGTTTTGTTTTTTTATAAATTTATTTTGTATTGTGGTCTCTCTTTACTACTTGAAAATAAAGTGTTTTATCCTATGTGAAATACTGAGTGCTCAGTACTTGTTTAGTGTAAGGAATGTGTTTAATGCTTAGTGAATTTTGTACAATGAATTGTGGGGATTTCAGATGGCATTTATGCAAACTTATAAACATATGTGTAAGATGTATTGATTAATTTAAGAAAGAAAAATGGAAAAATATCTCTGGATTTAAAAAATATTTTCTCACTGTGATGCCTTTTCAGACCTTAAGCTTATTCAGACCAAGAAGGAGGGACATATGACAATTAAAATTTCCAGAGAACACTTTTCCCAAAATTTGTTTGAAGTCAAATGTCCAACCAAGTTTACTGATAGCCTTAAAAATGAAGAGTGTTTTGTTATACGTGCAAACTTCCTGCCTTTCTTATCTGGGAGGGGAAAAAAAAACCAAAACCTTTCTTTTGCAATTTTTCAGTGTATCAGTGAAAGAAATACGGAGTTTTCATTGCTTAATGGTCAAAGTTCAGCAAGCAAACAAATCCTTTTCTTTTTTTTTTCTTCTCTCTTACACCAGTCTGAGCGCCAGTCTGAAACACAAAATGCTTCATCGGGTTCGTAGAACTGTAAAATGGGTTGTGTTGAAAGGGATCCTAAAGCTCCTCCACTTCCAGTCCCCTGCCACGAGCAGGGTTGCCAACCGCTAAGTCAGGCGCTTGGGCCCTCAGTGACCTGACCATCCAACATGGGTTTGGATTGCCTCATCCCTGGAAGCATTCACTTTTCTGGGCAACCTGTTCTAGCACCACTCTCTGAGTGAAAAGTTTTCCCTCAGCATCTAACGTAGTTCTCCCCTCTTGCAGTTTAAAACCATTCACTATTGACCTATCACTTTGTGCCCATGTTATAAATTCCTTTTAAGTACTGGAGGGCCACAATAAGGTATTTCTGGAGCTTTCTTCAAGCTAAACAAGTCCAACTCCTTCAACTGTTCTTCACAGGAGAAGGGCTCCAGCCCTCTGATGGTGTTGATGGCCCTCCTCTGGACCCGCTCCAACAGCTCTGCATCTTTCTTATGCTGGGAGCCCCAGGCTTGGACGCAGTACTCCAGATGGGGCCTCACAAGGGCAGAATAGAGGACAATCACCTCCCTCTCCCTGCTGGCCACCCCTTTTTTTTAATGCAACCCAGGATACTGTTGCACACTGCTGGCTCATGTCCAGCTTTTCATCCACCAGTACCCTCCTGTCCTTCTCTGCAGAGCTGCTGTTCAGGTGTTTTCTCCCAGTCTATACACATCTGCAATTGCCTTGTCTGAAGTGCAACTCCTTGCACTTGACCTTGTTGAATTTGATCAGGATTAGTATCTTGGAAAGGCTGCTAGATAGGAAAAACACACTGTTTTGGTTTTTCTATACTGGTTTGAGAAATACAGAGCAACAGTAGAGAAACTGCTCTGAAATCCAAGTAAGGAAGTGATGCTGTAACGCTACAATTAAGAAGTTGCAGGATGACTTTAGTTCCTTATTTGTATTCCACTGTTTTGTACTCACTTTCAGCATTGACTTTCTCTTAAAATGTAATGATGGAAGTCAAACCATTTAGTACATGTGATAAACTTCATATGCTGCCTTCTTACTTTTCTTAAGACTCATATTTCCTAAAGTAGGAATTGTGTGGTTTAGATATTTTGCCATTTTCTGGTCAAGTCAGTAGGTTCTGATATGTATGATTTATACTGCAGTATATAGAGATGACAGCTATGGAGAACATGATGTTGAAAAAGCAGATTCCCCTTTCCCTCTTCACAGCATACAAACTACAGGAAAGAGTTAAAGAACTGAAGGCAAGAAGGGCAACTTCATAACTGTTACTACCAGACACATTTTTAAGAAGGGGGGGGAGGGGGAAGTAGAAAGAAAATTTGATATCATAGAGGAACTCATCTTCTTTAATACTTTGTTTTTTTCTTAAAAAAATTATATATATATACATATCCCATAATAGAAGAAATTCTCCAAAATCTGTTCTAACTCATTTCAGTACAAAAATTGAAAAGGAAAAAAGAGAACATGCAAAACAACATGGGATGATACGAACTGAAATTACAGGAGCTGAGATTGCAGAAGAAATGGAGAAGGAAAGGCGACTGTTTCAGCTGCAGATGTGTGAAGTAAGGCAGAAGTTTAATCCTCTAATTTTGACATTAGAACATACAAAGTGCTTTGTGAGTCTTAAATAGTGATAGAATGTACCTTATTGTTTGGAGAAAAGAGGCAGGAAATTATTTCCATGTAACATAATACAGCAACGCAGGGATAATTTTTTTAGTGACTCCGTAAAACTGGGCTTCCATTTGTTTTATTCTTTTCCTTTAATATAGTAAGGTTTGTGGGCTGAGAATCCATTTTAGAGAGATTTCTTATTTTTCAGAAATTGTATTTAATATCTTTATTTCCACTTATTTTTTGAAGTTTCTAAATTCTGAATAAACTGACAAGTGACGTGGTACTTCAGTTTTGTAGAACTGCTTTTTGTGTTAATAGTTATCCTTATTCCATTTTAATGGCAATTGCTTTAAATTGCGTTGTAATTGTAATTACTGAAAATCTACAAATACTGTAGTGGCATTTAAAAAGGAGGTGTCTTTGTATAGATGTGAAAAATGAAACCATTTCCTGTATTTGGTGGTTTTTAATTTTTTAGCAGTGTTCATAGAAACTGCTGCCTAGTTCATACTGTGCTTAACTGTGTTGGACTTGTGTTGACTCACAAACTACAAGTTAAACACGGTGATAATTGATTGATTCATTAAGCAAATGATATTGTATTGTTTGAAAATAGTTGAATGCTGTAATGTATGATAATCAGCATGTTTTTCACTATCTGCAGTATCTTATTAAGGTTAATGAAATCAAGACGAAAAAAGGTGTGGACCTTCTGCAGAATCTTATTAAATATTATCATGCACAGTGCAAGTAAGTGCAGTAGTTTTAAGCTTTATTTATAGTATTTTGTTTACACAAGTGTTTTTTTTCCTCATTGCTTTGAGTTTGTTCTGATGACATTGGGAGTACTTTTCATAATTGTGATCTGTCAGGTGACTTATTACAACTCAAATGATTCTATGATTCTAAGGGGCCTTTTTAAGGTTACATGCCCAGCTCCTCTGGACATCTACTGCTACATCAAGTTGCTCAGTCTCTCAGAAATGAGTATGAAAAGAAGTTGTGACAGGGAGAGAAGAGGGGAGCAATGAAGAGAGAGGCCGAGGAAAAAGCCCAGCATGTTGCATACAGAGTTAAGTTCCTGAGTCCTTAATGCAGACCAGAGACTCACCAGCATTGTTCACTTTCTCTGTTGTGCACATTGCGTAGTGCCTAGGTAGAACCTCTGGAGGCTGACTGGTTCCACCTGCATGTGGCAATGTTTTTAGCCTTTCCTTTGATTTTACAGGATCTAAGAGGACATAAAGATTAAATGAGGTGGATGCTGTCTACACACCTTGCTTCCCCCTGGGTTATGACCCTCACCTCTCTCTTCAGTGTTGCTGTTTCAAAAGGAAATAATACAGTGCATAGCTACAGCTTTTTTTGTAAATACTTATGCATAACTTAGAGAGAGGCTTTAAATTTGAAGTCAGCTTGTGATTTAATCATGAGATAGCAAGCCTTGAGTGTTAAAGCTATTTCTTTGTTACCCACTTGGGTACCACAGTGGGTAAAAAGGGGAGGGTTGGATTGGATATCAGGAAAAGGTTCTTCAACAGAGAGTAGTGGGCATAGAACAGGCTTCCCAGAGCTGCCAGCGATCAAGGAGAGTGTGGACATGGGGTCTGAATTTCGGGTGGTGCTATGTGGAGCCAGGAGTTGGGATCAATGACCCTTGTGGGTCCCTTCCAACTTGGGATATTCTATGATTCTTGAGGCGTAGATCTAGAATATAACTTTAGAATTAGTCTATTGTTTATTCAATTAAATAGTCTCATGTAAATTTAAAAATCATTGTGAAAGCCAGTAATTTCTTTGAAATCCTTTGAGGAGAAACGATTAAGTTATGAACTAGTCATTAATCGTCAAGGCAAACATGGGAATTTCACCTGAGTTATTTTAAATACAGGAATTAGACTTCAGCTAGAGAAGCATGTAGGCTAGCAGTGATTTACAATAAGCCAAAATATGTTCTCTCTAATTTATCTCTTGAAGTTACAATGGAGTAGCTCCATTTCTGGAAGGCACAGTACTTAGAAAACTATTGTGAACAGTTTTCAAAACAAACAAACAAACAAAAAAATGCAACCTGGTCTAGAGGGAGGTGTCCCTGCCTATAAGATGGGAGTTGGAACTTGGTGATCTTAAAGGTCCATTCCAACCCAAACCACTCCATGAAATTTTCAGAGACAAGTATCAAATTCCTCCATATATGCAATTGAAAGTAAGTACTTGAGGATAGAAGTCAGACTTCTGTTTATCTCCAGTAGCATGTGTGCCTTGTAATGAACTTCTAAGTAGTGATTTCAGCAGTGCTGTTAATTTGAATGTGTGGTACATATAGCGTTTTACAAGGCTAATGGTCAAACTTTTACTAGTATTAACTGGCAAGACTTGCGTATATTCTGAGTGTTGTCACTTCGTTACTAACATATGAAATTCTTCTTTAGCTCATTATATTTTTATATGGTGAAGCTTAAGTCTGCAAAGTAAATAAAATGTTTTTGGACTCAATCTGAAGTGTATCAGTGTTAGAGGAATATAAATATCTATAAATATCTAAGGTGTGGGGGGCAGAATGGCGAGGCCAGACTGTTTTCAGTGGTGAGTGGAGACAGGACAAGGGGAAACGGCCGGAAACTGCAACATAGGAAGTTCCGCACAAATATGCACAAGAACTTCTTTACAGTGAGGGTGACGGAGCACTGGAACAGGCTGCCCAGGGAGGTGGTGGAGTCTCCTTCTCTGGAGATGTTCAAGACCTGCCTGGATGCCTACCTGTGCGACCTGCTGTAGGGAACCTGCTTTGGCAGGGGGGTTGGACTCAATGATCTCTGGAGGTCCCTTCCAACCCCTACAATTCTGTGATTCTGTGATTCTGTGAGCTCTACCCATCTGATGATAGTTAGACTGATAGTAAAACTGTTTGAACTGAGTCAGGTTTGTTTTGCTCTGAACATGGCAAGAGCTGTAAATGTTTTATTGTCTTTGGGGAGGGTAGAGTGAAGCAAAGCCAGATTACTTTGTTATGAATTATTTGTATTCCTGATGAATCACAGGTCTTTTTTCATTGCAGTTTCTTCCAAGATGGCTTGAAAACAGCTGATAAACTTAAACAATATATTGAAAAGTTGGCTGCTGACTTATATAATGTAAGTTGACTTGTAAATATTTTAATGTCTAAAAATGGAATTTTTTTCTTCATCTAGATATTAAATACAAATATATTTTTAAATTAGAAGTGTATTCTTTGAAACTTTGTATGCAGTTAAAATAAAGAAATGCATCTTGTCTCTATTTTACACCTTCTACTCTGTTGGTACAGTTGTAAGGAAAAGCATCTGTCAATCTACTACTGGTTTAATGGTGCACTGAAATGATCGTAGCTTAATACAGGAGGCTTTAAGTTCTATTCCTTTACTAGTTCCAATTTTGGCTGCCACTTTTTTTTTTTTTTTACAGTCTGCTTGATAGCATCACAGTTTGAGTTAATTAACTTGGCTGTGGTGTTAGTGGGAGGCATGTAATAATGTAGAACCAAACTTCATTTGTCATTCAAGTGCTTTTTTGTTCTATAATCAGAATTACAGTAGTTCTATTTGATGTTCTAGTTGGTAGTGAGATTAAACAGTATTTTCATTCCTTAAGTAATTGTCGAGCTTACCAGAGTTACTAAATTAAATATTTCAGTGACTGACTTAGTTACATTTGGCATAATGAACCACTAAAGTCTAACAGAAAAAGGTATACAGAATTGTGTATTCTTTCTAGCTTGCTTTTGAATTAATACTTGTGTAGAAGGTGAACACATTATGAGAAACTAGTTTATGAAAATAAACTGATGTATTGAGTTGCTCAGAACACTATAATAATATATTAGAATGCATAGCAACTTTAAGTAGCATCTAGAGTATAATATTCTTTTTTTATAGATAAAGCAGACACAAGATGAAGAAAAGAAACAACTTACTGCTCTTCGTGATTTGATAAAATCTTCTCTGCAGCTTGACCAGAAGGAGGTAAATAATTTAGATGTGTTATTTTTGGAGATAATGTGAATTCTGAATTCAGAAAATAATTCATACTTCATGACAATTGCAAAACTGATATTTAGAATTTTGGTCTGCATTTCAAGAGACAGTGTGAAAATACAAAAATGCATGTTTCTTTGAGGCATACTTTTTAGCTTACTTCAACAATTGTTATGATCAGATAAATAGTTAACCTAGTCCAGTGTCCTGTCCTTGTCAGTGATCAAGAATAAGCATCCAGGAAAAAATATAAATTGGTTATGGGTACTGGTGGATCGCAAGCTGGACTTGAGCCAGCCATGCGCCCAGAAAGCCAAGCAAATCCTGGGCTGCATCAAAAGTAGTGTGGTCAACAGGGTGAGGGAGGAGATTGTGGCCCTCTGTGCTGGAGCCTCATCTGGAGTACTGTGTCCAGATGTGGAGTCCTCAGTGCAGGAGAGATGTTGATCTGTTGGAGCGTGTCCAGAGAAGGGCTGCAGAAATGATCCGTGGAATGGAACATCTGTCCTGTGAGGACAGATTGAGGGAACTGGGGCTGTTCAGCCTGGAGAAGAGAAGGCTCCAGGGAGACCTGAGGATGGCGATTCAGTAACTAAAGGGGACTACAAGAAAGAAAGAACTGACTCTTTAGCAGGGACTGCTGTGATAGGACAAAGGGAAATGGTTTCAAACTTCGAGTGGTGATTGAGGTTGGATATATGGAAAGCCTTTTACAGTGAGGGTGGTGAGGCACTGGCAGAGATGTAGTTGATGCACCATCTCTGGTGATTTTCAAGGTGAGGCTGGATCAGGCCCTGGGCAACCTGACATAGCAGTGGACGTTCCTGTTTGTTGCAGGGGAGTTGGACTAGATGTACTTTTTTCCCTTCTAACTCAAGCAAAATCTGTGAAGTTGAAGCTCTGGCTGTGTGTGACTTTGTGTAAGAAGCAAGTCTTGAACTTGTGATTCCCACCCAGATTATACATTCTGCTACTGTTAATCTCTCTGGAGTTCTCATTAGATATATGAGACTTCCTACTCATCATCTCAAACTGACTTTCCATCACGGATTTCAAGAGAGATCGGTGCATGGCCGTTGAATCTACTGAAGCATTCAGAATCGTTTTGATTTTATCTCGTATGAAAAAGCTGATACTCATATTGTACTTTATTTGGAAGAACCACTCATGCCTTAAGTGATTACCTTGTTCCCTGCTCTTTCAAGATCATAATGCAGCACTTCTTTTTACTTTTGCCCATATTCAAGGCGTTCATGTAGTGTTACATCTGCAAGGCTCTTAGAGACTTTGCTGGTATGCCTGTCCCTTGCATCAGTGAGAATTTGTTACTGCCATGCATGCAATTACCTGGTTCTTGGGAGCATCTTAACAGCCTTTGTGCATGGAGTTGTGCAGAAGAAGCACCAGTGTTGTAGCTTCATAAATAATACGCAAAATTACCCATGACTCTGCTACATAGAACGTCTCATTTTGCTACAGCATTTTGGTAACAAATTTATGTAATTTTGCACAAGAAATAGCTGATTTTGTAAAATGACTATGGTTTCAATTTTTTGGTTAAAAAAAAATCTAAGTGATAATATGATTATGGGAAGTAGTTATTTGATGTGCTAAAAATGCTTATACGTTAAAAACTTAAGTTTTAAAGGAAAGCAAACCTTTAATGCAGATTTCTGTTGGTATTCTCACAGCTCAACTGTTTTTACAAATGCAGCTGACAGCTTTACTTTCAGTTTAGCTAATTTTTACATTCATGTTTCATACCTGCTTCTTGATGCTTTATTTCCTTAACTCTTCATTTGATAAGCATAACCTATGCTAACATCAATAGAACCCTCATTTCAGTGGGGGTTCAAAATTGGTTTAAAACAAATCAGCTGCTTACTGTGATGGTGCAAACGCTTACTGATGCCATTGCACTGTATGCAGTGTTCTTCATGCTGCTTCCAACTGTCACAACTACAGTTCTACCAAATCACTTCTTTCTAAACTCATGTTTATTGCAGAAAAACAAAACAGAACACGTTTGTAAGGACACAGTATAAGATTTGGGAATGCAATCTTCAATATTCATTGACTGTAGGATTTAAAACACTGAGAAATATTGCCAGGAAAGTAATTTCATTTCCATTCTGTTGGTGCTGGTGGTGGTTTATTTGGTTTTGTTCTTTGGAATTTTTGTCAGATGCTTTGTGAGGGGACAGTTTTGCAGTCTCATTTAAAATAGTATATCCTTAATTATATTTCTTTTGCAAATATTTAAAACTAATGGCTTGATCTTTAATAGAAATTCAGAATTAATTTCGGTTTCATGAATGATACAATATAGCTTTCATTTTAGACATTTTGAAGACTGGATGGTATTTATTAACATTTGATCCTGCAGTTGTTTTAATTGCTTCTATGAAGCCAATGTCATACATGCAGTGCTGTACAGAATTTTGTCATTTTATCACTTTTGTACTTGATGAGCCATTTAAAGAGTTATTTCCTTATTTGTAGTAGTGCCTTTAGAAAGGATAATTGTCTTTTTAGGTGTGAGGATTACAAAATTTGTGTTCAAGGTGTATATTTCTAAATAAAATCATGTTTTAAATTATTTGCTTTTTCTTTTTCTTCTGTTTTTGCCTTTCGTGATTGAAGTCTAGGAGAGTAAGTCACTTTCAATGAACTTCTGTGGGCTTTTTCAGATGCATTTATAATGTGTTTATTCATTTCACTCTCTTGTTTCACTGAATCAAAAAAAAAAAAAACTATCAGTTGACTTCATTGACTAAAACTCATGCGAACACCACGTATATCTTCAGTTGGATAAAAATGATCATTGCCATTTGTTTTCATTGGGTAAATTTGTGTATAGCTGCATGCTTTATGTTGCTTTCTATTTGAAATTTGCTATCAGCATTTTATTATTTGTTTATAAAATTATGCAGCTTTAATCTTCTGTATTTTAAAAAGGTGCTATGTTTAGGTGGGCATTTGCCATTTGTAGTATACTCAAAACTCCTTATGAAGTAATGGTCTTGAACATGCAGTTAACTTTACATCAGTTGATGTAAAAGCAAACTCTAATATAGATGTAAAACATGCATTAGGAGTTCTTTTTTGTTAATAATACGTGAGGTTTTGGTAGAGGTATTGCGTAATGATGAGGAAAACTTACTGCGCATTTTAGGAAATGTTAATGGAGTTTTTGTTTTTGTTCTAGGATTCACAGAGCAGGCAAGGAGGATATAGTATGCATCAACTTCAGGGGAATAAGGAATATGGCAGTGAGAAGAAAGGTTATCTTTTAAAGAAGAGTGATGGGTATGTTCCCAAAGTGCATAATTGGGAGCTCTTACTATGTTTAGTCACTGCTTTTAACTGCTTTGTATCGTGGACTTCTAAGGCACACTGTCCTAATGCATGTGCTATGATACTTGAGACTTGCTATCAGAAAATGGATATGAGATTAGTCTAATAAATATAATACAAAAAGATAAAAACCAAAATCCTATGTCAAATTAAAAAAAAAAAAGCCCTTGTCTTTATAAATCTCTAAAAACTGATTAAGACCTGTCATAAATCTCCAGCATCTGTTAAGATGTTTAGTAACTTTGTCTGTCACTGTTTCCTAGGACAGTCTTACAAATTTCATGACATGAAAATATGTTTTTAAATTATGTCTAGCTACTGATTGTTGTTGTTGTTGTTGATATTCTTGTGTAGGTTAAGGAAAGTATGGCAAAGAAGAAAGTGCACTGTTAAAAATGGAATTCTAACCATATCACATGCAACGGTAAGTTATTTTTATACCTCTTCATTAAAATAGTAAATAATGTTTTCACAGTGGATCTGTTGGTGCTAATATCTGCTCTTGCAAAACAAGATGCTGCTGCTTCCAGCTGTTAAAGCTGTGGTTTACCAAAAGTTGGAGTTTGACTTAAGAAAATATTGCTATACTTGTTGCTCTCATGGTAGCGGTTTTGTCTGTTAATGATCACTAGGGAACAATTCTAGCTGTTACGTGTACAAGAAGACTGGTCAACTTGCTCATCTGTATTGCAGATATTTCACTTCAACATAGATGCATTTTAATGCACACACATTTATTTTGTTTTAAAAAAAAAAAAAAAAGCAATCAATCACCCAGCTAATAAGTGTGACTTGAAAACAGTCATTTGAAATTTTTTTTAATTCTTTTTTAAGTGATTTGATCTCCTTTGATAAAGAAATGACAAATGCATCAATTGCTTTTAAGAAAGCGTGGTTGCTTTTATTTAAAATTAAAAACTTCTTTCCCCTGTTACTATTGTTAAAGGAGATGGATCCATTTCATCACACTTCCTTTATCTTCTATCAAATTCCACTGACCAAGACTATCAGTGCCTAAAGATAACTTCATTTTCTCAAATAACTTGAGATTAGTTAGCAGTTCTTAGGTTGATTATGGTTCAGTTATCACCATTTTAAAAAATATGTTTTTCAAACTTATGTCTTGTCAATTTAGAATTCTTTGAATTGCATAGTTGGCTATAGTTTTCCTTTTCTTGTTTGTAACTATTTAAAAGCAGTGCCCAATGGAAAGTAATATTCTTGTTTGTAATTATGAAAGGTTCAGGTCATGACAATCTGTTACTCCTTGAGTGTTAGAAATACTGTGGTGATGAGCTGGTTCTGCCAAACAAGCTTGACTGTGTGGGAAATACTTTTGTAGATATTTTTGTCTTATTGCTTTGGCACTACTTAGCACTTGCTTATGCAGCTTCTAACACGAACAACTTCCAAAACTCTGTTCAGGAGTATTTCCTGATAAGTATTACGTCTCCTGTTTAGTTTGTATCTGCCAGCTATGATAAATTTAATTCAGTATCTCTATAGATTTTCACGAGTTTATATATATCCAAAATATTTTACTCATATTTAGCCTATTACGCCTTAAAATCTATGCTGTATTTAAATTATTTTAGTAGGTGTATTTACTCAAAGTTCTGAAACTCCAAATCTCCAGCTTCCCACTTCCCTTGAAAATTTTTAAGATTATTTATATATTAAAAAAAAAAAAAGCCTAATAACATGAGCATTGTTTATGAAACAATAAAAAAAAAGTAGCATATTCTAAACTAAGGCTTTGTTCCTTGAAGGCCTTTCAAGTAGTCCGGAGTTGCCATGAAGATTTTAGCTTTGTTTTGCATCTGGTCATTCAATCAGACCAAATCTGTGTCATGCTACTCTCCAGTGTTTTGAGGGTCTACACGTTTTCATGTCCAAAGTTTAAACTGATATCACACATGCACATTCCACAGAATGAAAAAGTAATCCTAAATTAAGACCTTTTTAAAGTAAAATAATTGTTTTTTTCAGTCCAACAGGCAGCCAGCTAAACTGAATTTATTAACCTGCCAGGTGAAGCCAAATGCTGAAGATAAGAAGTCTTTTGATCTAATATCACGTATGTGGCAATTTTAGTACTGTCTAACATTATAGGATTTCTAACAATGTTTTGAAGCCATGTAATTACAAGACATTTTCCTTGAAAATAAGACTGCAGTTGAACATTTGCATCTATGTCCAGATATATGCAGTGTCTCATGAGCATTAGAGTGACTCTAATTTTGAAGACAGGATGAAGAGACAAATGAATATGGAACCTCTATTTTGTGACATTAATACTGTTAATCTGTGACAAGCTATGAAGTGCCTGTTTCCCTAAGTTTGGAGAGATGTTTAAGAGCTTAGAGTGATGTCCATAAGCTGTATTCACCAGGAAATGGAGAAGATGCTTGGACTCTAATTCGTTGTCTGTTCTGTTTATTGAGTATTATTTAATAATCAAATGGGAAGCGAGGGGTAGAAGACTCAAAGAGAACCCAATTTCTCTTGTTCTCTTATCCTCCTTGCAAAATATTCATTGTTTTGTCTAAAATTCATAGTGATTTATATTTTCTCAGCATTAGAGCGTCAGTGATTTATCTTCTCCCTCTTTTGGTCTTGGATTTTAAACCATTTTTGAAGTAGGGTACGTCAATGTAATGTTATCAGTCTTTGCAAGAAAAATATTCAATAGCAAGCAGTACCAATATTATGTATTTGTAAGAACAGTCTTTGAAACCTTTAAACATGAGTTTAACACCCAGTTCTATTTCATTCTTCAGTTAGCAGATAAGTTTTTTAACTCAAACAGCAGTAAAACTTGTATATAAATATTAACATACAATAACAGAATAAACATTTTCTGCAGCTTACACTTGGTATTTGTCTTCAGAAGAGTTTGTGGGACAGTTTGATTCATGTGCTTATTACTTAGTATATCAAAGCCTAGAACTACATATATTTAATGTGAATCAATCTTCACAACTCCATCTTTCTTTGCTTTATGTATCAATGTCACAGGCTAAGAGAAATTGTTCTTAGACTTCAGGGTTGAATAGGCATAGTAACAGCTGTGTGATATTAAATTTTCACGTGCTAAATGAAAAGATGTATTTATTTATTACAGATAACAGAACATACCATTTTCAAGCAGAAGATGAACAAGAATACGTAGCGTAAGAATGCTTACTTTCTTTTTCAAGCCTTTGTCTGTAGATGCGTTTATGAAATCATTTATAGCAGTGAAATTTAGCTTTCTCACTTCATGCAAAAGTAGTGCCCACTGTTTTTTCTGTTGTTGTGAATGTGTAAATGTAAGCTGTTTGTGTTTGCATTTACATTTCTACAAGGTGCCTTGAAAACCCTGTAACACTGAAAATACAAAACGATCGGTTGGAAACCCATTTGGATTGTGTACCTCTCTAGTACGTTTTTCATGTGCGGATGCTTAGTGCAAAGCAGATGAAGCTATTAGGGTACAAATGAAATATTTTGAAATTCTCATCTTCCTTATTTCTGTAGTTACTAACTCTTTTGTAGTTACTGCCTTCCCTCCTGATCCTATCTTTTTCTCTAAGTTAAAAATAACAATTAAAGAACTCCATTTAACATAGAGAAATTTAGAGGTAATATATCTTTTCTACTATGGGCTTAGAAATGAGCAACATAGCATATTTGAATGACTACTTCAGAACCAGTAACCTGCTTCATTAATGCACATTTCCCAACAGACAGTTTCCTTTAAAACAGTCCTCCTTCCTGCTCTGCACCCTGATACACATTGTCCCAAGAACCTTGTGCCATTCTTTTTTTTTTCCATTTGAATATTGCTTTCAGTCATCAAATTGTGTTGTGGAGAACATCACTATTCAGTATTTGTGATCTGACAGGACTACAAAAAAATGAAGTAGTAAGTGCAGTAAGCAAGCCAGAACCTTCAGGATGGCTTGTTCTTCAGGACTTGTACTTTTTGTCACACATCTGTCTTTTACTGGAAGGCTGAGTTGTTACTTATCTATTTTTGAAATGACATGGAGTATTTGTACTGTATTCAAGTTGTTAGGTAGCACTGAGAGACAGCAATGGTGACAACTCATCATTGCAGGTACAGATGAGGTGAGAAGGTTGGAGAGTTTTGTCATGTGGTGAGGTCCTTGCAGTGGCTTCATGGCAATATATTAGCTGAATGCTAAGTTGTCAGGGGTGCTATAAGTTATGAGTGCAATACTGGCTCGCCCGGACATGCTTATTGCATTCTTTCAGAAACTTAACTGTTCCAGTAAGCTTTGTAGTAAAGAACAAAATATTATTACTTCTCATTGCTAATGCACTTGGTGAACAGTATGGCAGAGATTTTTGTGTTTCTGCCATAAGTTAGCTTTTATTATATTTGTTGGTTTAAAAGGGGAAGATTTTTTTTGAGTAAGATGCGTGTGAGGGAGAATGCATTAGTAAAATAATACTTATTATTGACAGGTCAATAAACCCAGTTTAGCTGGCTGCCTTTGAACTGTTTTGGAATTCCAAGCTGGTTTTGTTTCCCGTTACAATTATAGTTCCCATCTGCTTTGTACTGGAGTCTGGATTATCACTTCAAAATCAGGCAGCTGAAAAAATTGCTTGTGGCAACATTAAAAAATATTCCAGAACGTGTTTTAAAATTCCTGTTTAGGTAAAGAGACATTAGTTGTGTCCCAGTGGTGGGATACATGTTGACAAACTAATGTAAGCAAAGGGTATTTTGCCAGTGTTTTGGCAGTATAGGCTAGGGACAAAAAGGTGCTGTTGTGCTACACAGTCTGTTTCATCTTTTTCCTCCACCTTGTTGCATTTTGTCCTAATTTTGGTGCTACCTCTTTTTTTTTTTTTCCTTTGTGTGCCAACTGATAAATAAATGTGGAAGTAGATTTTTCCGTTCCCTTCCAGCCTCACGTCTAAATGAAGAGCAAAATCAAAATGTTTCTTTATCCTCTAGTTTAAATTACATTGTACACTTTTTCCCAGTGATCATTTGGAACTGTTTCCAGAGAGCTACTAAATACCTAAATAAGAATGGCAGACCCTTTAAAACACAAATCACTGATGCCTACATCCTGTTGCAGGTCTGTTACTACATCCCTCTCACAGTTCCCTTAGCTCAGTGTGTTTCTTGATTCTTACCCAACCAGTTGTCTTTTGACCTTTAATTAGTGCTCAGCTGTATGTCAGACTTCTTTGTGAGCTGTTAGTTTCTCCAGTAGATAAAGCTCAGTGTTTACAGAGTGGAGGTAAATGTGTGTATTTAATTGTGTGTGTTAAAAGAAACATACATGCAGACCTCTTTAAAAAAAAAAAAAAAAAAGTTTTTTTTAATACATAATCGTAGATGGTTTCTACTTTGTGATAATTGTGGATAGGGCCAAAGATACTGTGGACGTGACTTTTTAGTTTTCTTTATATCTCATTTTATTGGAGGTCAAGAGTATATCTGTTTGTGTAGGAAAATATTGAACTAAATAAAGCCAGATTTAGGAATTGCACTACAATGCAATACCATCCCAATTCAGTCTGGTCTTGAGCAATGGTTGTCAGAGGGCTTTTAGTTTTCATTTTTGTTTGTTGTTGTTGTTGTTGTTGTTGTTGTTTGTTTGTTTTCTTGAGAAGACTGGGTAGGAAGGTCTTCATGTTCTCTGTTCCTTGTTCCATATCCAAAAAAAAAAAAAAAAAAAAAAAAAGGTTGTGGCTGGAAGTTTGATAGCTACCATGTTAAGGTTTATGTGTTTACCTGCAGTATTGCAGTAGAAATTTTCATAAGAGAGGGTTATACTGTGAAGACTTTTGTTCGCTACAAATACTGAAGAAATAAGTGTGATCTGAGTATGAGTCTCTTCTACCTGCAGTTAAAGAATACTTCTGCTTCCTTCTTTGGAGTCAAGGTTTACCCATGATAGCTCATTTTTGTTTAGCCACATGAGTTTGTTGGGAATCCAACAAACTGAATGCATTAAAAGACCGTGGAGGAATAGCTGAGATCCAGAAAAAGTGCAGTAGAAGACTGGACAGCACGTTGTATTGTGTTAGATTGAAGACAAAGCAATTACATGAGACTTGAGTAACTGAAAAATTATTTTGAAGGACACTATGAAATATTAACATAAGCTTTTCCACTACTAGATTAATGTTGGTATATTGTAAAAGAAAACAAATGTACTCAAGGGAAAAAAAGCAGTGGGGAAGGGTGCTAAAAATGAACGTGTGTGGTACAGATAAAAGGAAGAGCAGCAGTGAGGGAGCTTTTCTTTTACTGACTCTGAATTAATATGACACACTTACTGATTTGAATTTTTTTAATGGAAAGTATGCCAGGAAGTCACCAACTGGGAGCCTCTTGAATAATTGGCATTAGCCATTTGAGTATGTCCATGCTTGTGTTGGTGTTAACTCAACTGCTAATGATGTCGTCTCAGACGAGCTGACACTGTGGTGTCTTTGACTGACCCACAGATAACACTGCAGATGTAGTCTTCAGCAGTAGGTTCTTTCTAGCTGAAATAATACCAAAATAATTTGTAGCTCTTACAAGTTTGGAAGCTTTTAATATGGGAATCTGTGTCAAACTAACAGCTGGCTCAGTCATGTCATGTTTATTTTAATTACATCTCATGGTTCTTTTGTTACTGCACAAATGAGTTTTATTCAAATTCTTCCTTTTTAACAAATTGATGACATTGTAACCTTGAAAAGAAATGCCACTGAAAGTTGGAATAAATGTTGCTTCTCTGAATTTAATAATTATTTTGCACTATATGTTTAACACAACATCAGTGTATCATTGGAAGCAAGGCGTTGCCTCCCCTGTATTTGAGAAACCAGACATTTAGTCAGAAAAATGGCAGAAGGGTGCCATCTAGTGTGGGTTCTTACACTGCATCATGTAACTGGAAAGAGGAATTTATGTAAATATATTTTTTCCAGCATATAAACTATAAGGTATTATTATTTCCCAATATTTCAGTTTCTTTTAAAGATAGACTTTTTTTTTTCCACCAATCTTAAAGTATTTTCTTTTAGGTACAGTGGTTCTCAACTCATAAATGTTTTATGAAGCATATTTAAATTATATATACAATATACACTGCCCATGCACTAGTTCAGGTTCTGAATCTGCTTTGCAACACTACATTTATAAGTTTGCCTCTGAAATCCTTCAGAATTTCTGTTATTATTTCAAGAAGAGATTGTAAACATCAGCCTGAACTTTTCTCAATGTGTTTAGATGAGCACAGCCATTTTAGCTCATTTCAGGAAACTGACTGTTTTAATACTGTACACAGGAAGAACACTGCTGAAATATTTCTGTGCAAAATGTTTATTTGCAGTGGTGCTAAAAACGTCTGAAATCGTTGTAATCGAGAGGATTTTTATTTGCTCTTCTCCTCTTCAACCTTAAGGCAGCAGCCAGAGAGTTTTATTTTTTGTTAATTTAAACATAACTGTGTACTCAAAAACTGATAAGAGTGTCTGGGTGGGGGAAGGCTAATGCCTGTCATACCACTAAGGAATTTTGATTTCTTATGGGTGACAAGTGCTCTTGAAATTTTGTTAATTGCTGCTATTGCTACTCTCTTATTATCTTCTCTTCTGGAGCTCCTTGCCCCATTTGTTGCCCTGGCTGTTTTCATTAATTCAGATACTGCTCAACTCCAGCTAGAGCACTCAGACTGGCATTTTGAAAGGCAATCAGACATGCTCACACTTTGTGAAATGCACTTGCTTTTTCCTGTGCAAGGAGTGGTGCACATGTGAGAAAGTAGTGGTTATAATTTCCTCTACTAACACATTTTAGGATGATCTTAGACACTTATTTCTAAGGTAGCCATATTAACAGGAGCTTAATTGCACATTTTCTCTTCCACAGCTTCTGCTTTTTTAAGGAGCCCAAGAACTGTATTGCTTTGACTTGAAATTTGTTTGCCAAAGCAACAGCAGAATTAAGACTTTCCTTCTTTTTTTCCATTCTTACTTTTTCTGAATTCTTTGCCTTTCTCTTGCCTTTTTCCTACTTGCTTTGCCTCACAATGGTTCTTCCCTATATTCCCACTAATATTTTGTTCCTGGCATTCTTCTACAGTTTATAGATAAACTTGTATTTGCAAATGCAGATCTTCATTAAGGTCTTTATCTTGTGCTAGATGGATATCAGTATTGACTAACAGCAAAGAAGAAGCATTAAATATGGCATTCCGTGGAGAGCAGAGCACAGGGGAGAACAGTTTAGAGGATCTGACAAAAGCCATTATTGATGACATACAGAGATTACCCGGAAATGAAGTCTGTTGTGATTGTGGCTCACCAGGTATCTCAATTTGTTCATGTCATCAACTTCTTGTTGTGAGCACAGTGATTTCTTTAG
Organism: Lagopus leucura; assembly: GCF_019238085.1. Taxonomy (NCBI): domain Eukaryota; kingdom Metazoa; phylum Chordata; class Aves; order Galliformes; family Phasianidae; genus Lagopus; species Lagopus leucura. The sequence continues at coordinate 82,208,969 of NW_024962263.1, read as the reverse complement.
AGGTGTTTGTAGAGTGCAAACTAATTTTTAAGCAATATATTGATCAGTCTTCAAGCTGCTTTTAAAAGAACAAATATTGACTTTCATACATTAGTTCTGTTTAATTCACTAAAATATTTTTGTGTGTTGTCTGTGCTTACTTCCAGCAGTTCAAGCCCCTCTGGAGTTTGAACTGTTCTTGTTGCACTGTCTCTAGATGCTTGTTGCACTTGAATGGAAGTTGCTTGGCATCACTGATCCTGTGCATGCTACTAAGTAGAAGTGAGTAATGCTTAGACAATGACTGTGGAAAAATTGACCTGGCCCGGATCGTACTCTGAGGTTTTGTCTTGGTATGAGACTACTGGGATTTCAGTATCAAAAATCCTCATAGAATAAGTAGTCTTGTGCTAAGAAGGGAGACCCAGAGTTAGAATCCTATCAGATTGTATCTTCAGAAGTGCAGGTCAGTTACATGTTATAGCTTGAGAAGAATCAACTTGTCATTGAACTACTGAATTGATAAGGTAGTTGAGAGCTGTTGCAGCTTTCAGATCTAAAGAGATTCCTCAAGAAGACGATGTTCATGGGAAACTGAGTAGACATCTCCAATGTATCTTGGAGATGCTTACTGATGCAGAACTGATCCAAATAAGAAAATCCTAGATAAAAGTATAAAGTAGAATATTGCAAAATCACTATGTCAAGTCCTGGAAATTATTTGTTCTATTATTTTGGCTTAATTTATGTATGTGAAGCTGCAGCAACTTTGTACTACTTTTCATTCATCTCCTAATTAATGGTGAAGTTTCAAGCTTCTTTAAAGCTGCAAGCTGGGATAAAGTCTTGACTTTGTCAGCTACTATGTAAGATGGGGAAGAGATTTATTTGAAAATATGTATACAAAATATGTATGCATTCACTTATTTTCTTCAAAAGACTGATCATGTTCCTTATATAGTATTTGTAATGTAAAAATGCAGATCTACTCCATGACAGTGCATTAAAAAAAAAAAAATTCAAACTAACCTCTTAGTTCCTCATATTCTCCACGTATTACTGTTTTCATGTTGCAATATGTTATCATCAATTTTTAATGAAAAAAGACTATTTAAGAAATAAATACTAAAACTTCAGAAGTTGTCAGTAGTGGAATATAAGAAGTACGTTGATTTTTAAAAACAAGAAATAAAAGCCTATCTTCCTTCTAGAAGAAACAAACCTTGAATGCATTCAGTCTGGTCATTCAGCATGGATTTAGAATTCTAAGTTCAGTGCCATTGTGGCTGTTACTAAATCTGAAAAACTGAATTCTGTTGGTAGCAATGCGTCGCTTGTGCTGCAGTTTGGAGAAAAGTGTGAGATATACTTGGTTCATTTCCATTTGTTAAATATGAAATAAGGAATTACTTCAGATTACACTGCATTTCTTACCACCACAGAAAACTTCCTTTAACTTCTTTAACTATTTTGTTTATCAATTTCACAGATCCAACATGGCTATCAACTAACTTGGGCATTTTAACCTGCATAGAGTGTTCTGGAATACACAGAGAAATGGGTGTCCATATTTCTCGAATCCAGTCTTTGGAATTAGATAAATTAGGAACGTCTGAACTCTTGGTAAGTTTCTTACATTATGTATATGTTAAACATTGTGTTTAATTACGTGTTGGGTATTAGGTTGGATATTAGGAAAAAAAATATTCTCAGGAAGATTGGTGAGACATTGGAACAGGCTGCCCAGGGAGGTGGTAGAATCACCATCTTTGCAAGTATTCAAGAAATGTGGAGATGTGGTGCTGAGGAGAATGGTTTGGTGAACGTGGTAAAGATGGGTTGATGGTTGGACTAGATGATCTTTCTGGTCTTTTCCACCATTAATGATTCTATGTTGACCTGTAATACAATCCTTTAAATTCAACACCTGAACTTTTCAATATATAAGTTTTGCAGAATATTTTATTCATATGTTTGTGAGGTTTTCTACTATTCTGTATTGTTGATACATCTGTCTGTTAGTCATTTCTATTCATTTCCCAGGGCTTTACAGAATGAATATCAATATCTGCTGTGAATAGTGACGTTAGAATCTTACCTTTTACTTGCTGATCTTGACTCTAAATCAAGATAAAAATGTCTTGTGAATCTAACTTAACAATTGAGAATGACTAATGCTATTTATGACAGGAAAATATTGGATGAATCTTTTTAATTTCATAGAAGGAAATCCTTTAACATTTATGATCCTTTCATGTTATTAAATGTGGAGGTTGGTGGCCCTGCACGTGGCAGGGCGTTGGAGATTCATGATCCTTGAGGTCCCTTCCAACCGGGGCCATTCTGTGATTGTGTGATTCTGTGAAAGAAATTGTAAGGATAACTATTAATAAACAACAGGTTTATGCCACAATCTGTGCTTGACCTGTGAGAAGACTTACTGCAGAAACGTTGTGAAATATTAATAATTCAAAAACTTCTTGAAATACTGAGTTGCTCACAAACATACTATAATTATTTTTTTTACATGAGAAGTTCTGAGTGTGACTTTCCAATAGGTCTGAGCTGTTTTCCAGAGGTAACTGTCTGATAAAGGTATCTGATTAGGGTATAAGCACTATTACGGTGTCCTGTTGCTAGTTAGTACATCTGTTTTTGTATCTGAGGTAATTAAACTTGAAATGCGAGTAATAAGCTGTGGTTGTGAAGCCTGTTTTACAACAAATTCTGGGCTGATAGAATTCACATTTGAAAATATTTGATTACTTTCAATTTCAATGTAGTTACTGTGCTTCATTTTTTTAGCCTGATGTGTTATTGTTAGATAACAGAGAGCAAAATGCATATTAATAGTTCAGGTTTTAGTTTACTGATGGTTGGTGGTTGCAAAAACTCCCTTTTATCCTTTTTTTTTTTTTTTTTTTTTTTTTCAGCTGGCCAAGAATGTAGGAAACAATAGTTTTAATGATATTATGGAAGGGAATTTACCTAGTCCGTCACCTAAACCCAGTCCATCGAGTGATATGTAAGTTGTGAATATCTTAAGTTTTTCAATATTAAGTTTAATGTGAAATGTACTTGTGATGGAAAATGCCTGAAGATAAAGAGCCAGGGGTAGACTTGGATAACAGAACACTTTTTATTCAAACTCCAAAATGGAGTTTCGTAAAAGTTCAGTCTTACGCCCTCCAGTCACATTTTAGCTACTTCATCTTCTCAGTGTAGAAAACTGTGTATTTGGTTTCTTTAGAGCATGCTGCTGAATCTTGCAAGCTTTTCATTTATTCCAATATGCCATCAGGTGATAAAACTGTTGGACTAAATGGACATTAAATTCAGTACCGTCTTGATATCATGAGAAATTTTCTCTTCCTTTTTCTGGCACAGGAGTTGTGCAGAAAGCATAACAAATGTGATTTTGCTAGAAGACATTCTAATCTATTATGTGTTTTATGTGTTCCTGTAGCTTCTTTGGTACTATTATTTTTTTAATCCTGTTTTTTACTGTTTTTCATGCTTATCTTTATAACACGTAGGTACATTTTTACAAGAGACCACGTTTCAGGCTGTGTTTTATCTTTATTTTCAGAGTCAAAGAGTTTACAAACTTTTGTTTGCAACAAGAAGACATAGTGCAATTGAAGGAGTATCTTACTTGGAACTCGCTTGAGAGAAAAAAAAAAAAAGCATGCATTATAGTAATAAGCTTTTATCTGATAATTTTCCTCGTAACTTCTGAGTTCAAGTTAGATAACGTGATATTAAATTATTGACCTATTTTTTCTTAAAACATCTATACCAAGGTCTATTTTCATACCCCACAGGACTGCGCGTAAAGAATTTATAACTGCTAAGTATGTAGATCATAAGTTCTCTAGGAAGACTTGTGCATCTGCAGCAGCTAAACTGAATGAATTACTTGAGGCTGTCAAATCCAGGGATTTACTTGCACTAATTCAAGTCTATGCAGAGGGAGTAGAGCTAATGGAGCCACTGTTAGAGCCTGGACAGGTAAGCCTATCAGGTAAACAGGATTGAGTATTTTAAGTAAAGTATATCTGTATAATGTCAAGTACCACAGGCTGTTATCTTTAATACTTAAGAGAAAAAACAGATTAATATGATTAAAAAATGCTTTCCCTGATTTGGCATCCTTTAGGGGGGAGAAAGGGAGATCATATATGTTGCCAGCAGTTAATCTGAAGAAGAGTGAAATGCAACAGTACTATGATACACTGTTCTAATTGCAGCTATTTTATGTTGAAAAGCACCTGTTCTTCAGCATGCTCCTTTTAGAAAAAGGACCTGAGATAGCTGAATTTGCTAACCTAGGGTCATCTGATACCATAGATAGTATCATGTCTGCTTTTAAAGTAGCTGCCAAAGGGACACATCACCTACTGTACACAAGTCTTTGCATGCTGTATGAAGAAGCAGCAAAGGTGGTGCTTTCACAGGCTGTGATGAAACATTTACAAAAGTGCAGTTTTTCATTCAGGACAAGAATTGTGGCTTTGAATTGGTATTAATAATGTGCTGGATACTTCCAATTCCTCCTTAAAATCTGTAGCAGGTTTTCTGAAGATAAGTCCTGTTTCACCTAAAGTATCCATGTAGAAACATTGCTCCAGAGCAATGTAACCTAGTTTTGTAAAGAAACAATGCTGTGTAGCCACTTGGTCAGCAATATTTTTTCCTTCTGCTTTAAAATCCAACCTAGAGAGATCTCAGAGAGTTTTCAGTAAGATATATGAAAACAGCCATTTTGGCAAAGGCTTGTCTGTGTGGAGTGGAGGAGTTCAGTCTCAGCACTTGAGATATCACAGAGTGCTGGTCATGGAAGCACTTCACAGATCCTCTGACTATGGGCTTAACTCTGTCAGCTGTAAGGAGAACCAAAGCATTAGCCCTTAGTGTTTCACAGCTTCTGTAGTCAGTAATATGTTTGAATACCAATTGAAATGTGCTCTGCAGTTAGGATGTTTGTAACAGCAGTTTCCCATGTAAATCCTCTACTTAATAAATTTTAATTCTAATATATTCTCATTTAAGTTTTTAAAATGCACTTAATGATTCATAGGAGTTGTTAAAATTTGGTTTTAGAGTAATTTCTCATGCACCTTTTAATCTGAATTGTTCTCATTTACACGTATCAAGACAAAAGTTATATATAGGAAATAAAGCATGATTCTATTTGAGATAATCTAACTTCTGTTTACATGTGTTTAGGAGCCAGGTGAAACAGCGCTTCATTTAGCAGTCCGGACTGCTGACCAAACCTCTCTCCATCTGGTTGACTTCCTTGTACAAAACTGGTATGGATTGCATATTTTTCTTCAGTTTAGAATGAAAAATGAAGATGTTCAAAGCCGTCATTTCAACATGTTGGGTTGTTTCTTCATCACTTGTAATCATTCTCCTTAGATATGTTTCAGAGAAGCATAATTTAATACCTTGAGTTGACCTTTGTGCTTGTAGTCACTAGAGAGTGGGGAAATAAGATATGGAATGTAGTTTCTCCTTTAATGTTATTTTTAATTAATGTGGAACAAAAAATATTGGTATAGGACATAGATGTAAAACATACGAAAATGTGAAACAATGCAAACAAAAAACGAATCAGTCAGATAAAGAAGAAACTGCACGAATGGAGAACTTTTTATCAGAAAATGATAAATAGAAGATGCATTAACTTCGGAAGAGATGTTGTAGTAGTTTGGAAACTGCTGAAGCTGTTGAGAGCGTAGTCTTTTTAACTGGAAATTTTTAGCATCTAGTTTATTGGCTGAGCTGTTCTTTGTTGTCAAGAAATATTCACAGGAGTAAAATAATACATATATATACATTTTTTTTTAATTTTTTTTTTAATGAATGATCTAGTGGTACATTGTTAGCTTTTATTTATATCACAATGTAGGTAATGATGAAATGAAATAGATTCTAGTCCACTCCTAGCATGCTCTTAAGTGAAAGAGGCATCCCTTGCTTGCTTTCTCAGAGTGAGGGGATCGCTTTTGCAGAGGGATGAGAGAGGAGGGGTGGGGTGTTTGGTTTGAGGAATAATTTCCCCTGAGCATATGAAATCAACATACCTATTATTTGAAAATCAGTGGAAAGAATACTTTTTTTCTTTCCTCTCTCTGACTGTATATAGAATGCTGCATTTAGGCAGTGTTAGGGAGGAAGTTTTGTCTGCTGGTAACAGTAGACCTGGAGTAAGTGTTTGTGTCACCATCTCTGGCACTGTGCAGGCAAGCTGCATAACCTTCATATCACTTAAACCTCATTGTCACTACTCCGTGAAGTGGAATGTTGACCATAATAAAAGTATTATTTAAAAAACAACCAACCCAGCTATATGTAAGCCATTTGATTCTGCAATTGTGCAGAGTGTTACATTTTTCTTGATTGACTTCTATTTATTTTTTTTTTACATAGTGGAAACCTGGATAAGCAAACAGCATTGGGTAATACAGTTCTACACTACTGCAGTATATATAATAAGCCTGAGTGTTTGAAGTTGCTTTTGAGGGGGAAGCCAACTATTGATGTAGGTAAGTGAATTAATTAACACTAGGAAATAAAAATTTCCTAACATTTCATTTTTTAACAACTTCTGTTTATATCCTACTTTATTAATTGAGCTTTTCTTAAGGAAAAATAAAAACTGTGTATTAGAAAGATGAAGGTTTCCTCATCAACAAGCCTAAAGGAAACATTAAAATGTTGAACTTAACAACAACAATAAAAAAAGTAGAAAAACTAATTGATAATCCCTAGTTTTTCTTCGGTGTTACGTCTTGCATGTTGTGAATGTACTGGATTTTAGATTTGTTGTTTGTAACATAAAATTCATCCTGTGCTTGTATGTTAAAATGCTTCAAATGACTTCTTACGTTAAGTACACTGTAGATGCATTTGGGCTTTCCGTACAGAACAGTTAATTTTATTTTTATTGTGAATGTTAGTTGGCACTGTGGTTTTACTCAGCACTTCCAATACACCACTGTAGGTGATGAGGGAAGAGATTCACTTTGAGATGCCTTTCCTCCTCCTCTATTTACAGTCTTCATTTGTATGATGTAAGACTTTCTGTACCTGCATCAGTCCATTTTTCATCAAGTCTTAGCAGAAGTTTTCATTAAAAGTGGAAACTCTGCAAACTGTTTACTCACACTTGATATAATCTGTTATTTACCAGATATTCTTTTTCCTGTCTCAGAGTGTGGCAGGCAGTGTATATTCTGAATCTCGCTTGTTAGGCTGAGGAGCTGTGTCATCATGTCCATAGAGTTTTGCTCTCTGTCAGTTTTGGTGTAAGAGGGAAGTTTCCTTCATAGCGCAAGCTAGAGAGTATGCACTTCTGTTTCTCTTTTTTTTCCTCAATGCCATCATTTCCATCATTTTTTTTTCCCTGTTGGCCAGGCTACAGACTATTCCAAAGTTCAGTTCTTATCTCATTGGCAGAATTCATTGGTTTTCTTCACCTTTACGTACACCCTTAAATTATTATTTTGATATTCTAATATTAACATGCCAGAGACCTTGATGTGGTGGTTTTTTTAGCAGATATGTCCCTAATGAATAGAGAGAGAAAACTATCTGCACTGAATTGAACGTGTATATTGTCCATTCTGTGGAACTCTCTCCAGGCAGATGTCAGAAGTCTGTTCTTAACTTTTAGAATCGCTTTCCCCATCTCCACACTTTGATCTGCCGAATAGGAGCAGCACTTCTTAGGCCTTGAAGCATCATGTTGCATCTGAAATTTTGGAATGTATGTAGTCTCGTAATCTACACGTGTTAAGAAATATTCATGTTCTCATTTCTCTTTATGATAAACCTATCAGTCCACAGAGAGGTTAATACGGAACGTTCTTCTTTCTTCCAGAGATTGTAATTCCTTGAAATTTGTAGAAATCCTTGTTGAACTTGTATTTATTTAAAGTGGCCTTTGTATGACTGCTTTCTATTTTATGTATATTCTACTCTAATACACACCAACATGTCTGCCTGTGAGAGCTCAGTTTGACTATTTTCATTGCTCAGTCACCAAAATGTTTCACCGTCTGAATATGGTGTAAACAAAACTTGTACTCTGTTCAAGCTCCACAGCATTTTCAGAGATACCGTAAGAATAATCTTTACCAAGGGTTTGTTCACAAAAGATTATAGGCTGTGATAGTTTGCGTTTCGTTTTACAAGAATTTCTCCTGGACATCTAGAAAGGACCTCACTAGACGTGCTGAAAGACCTTCTGGAGGGCTCGGCACCTTCTGCCTGCCTGCTCAAGAATCATTGTAAACTGTAAAAGATATTGTGGTCTTTGTAAGGATAACACAGCTGGAAGGGTTGTCAGTGATTCTTGTCATCTTTAGAATAGAACTTGTCTTCAAATTCAGACTTCAAATACCTACATATTAATCACTTCAAGTAAAATGTGCTTGGATCAACGGTATGTGTCTTACACTGTCTGCTTGCTTCTGCTTACTGTAGGTTTTACTGGCAGAGGAGTTGAGTGAAGGATTAAATGATGTATTTCTTTATATTCTCTCCTAGAATAATTAGGAGGGTTAGGGGATTTGGGAATTGTCCTAGCACGTGCTGCTGTTCAGAAATAACCTGATGACATGTTAATTGCATGAATACTTGAAGTTCTTCAAGATGCAGGTGCTTCTAGTGTAAATAGATGTTTTTGATCAATTTTAGAAGTTACTCTGCTAAGAACAGTGAAGCGCAGTGAATTAATTCTGTAAGCATCTCAATTATTATTCTTTTTATTGTTGATTTTTGTAGTTAATCAAGCTGGTGAGACGGCTCTAGACACAGCAAAAAGACTGAAAGCTGTCCAGTGTGAGGAACTGGTAAGAATGGGGTGAACGGGGGAAAGTTTACATCTTTAAAGGTCTACGTAATGTATCCCTTCCATGGTACCTCAGACACAAGTTTCTGTAGGACTTTGTCCCTCTACTGAACATGGTCAAAACAAACCTTTTTTGGAATCCTCAGAACTTATGAATCAACACTCAAGAAAATCACTGGAGTTTGAGGAAATAAAGGTTTTAAAGGATTTTTTTCAATTATTCTTCTGGAGCTGATAGCCAGGAATAAGATTTCCAGATCGGAGAAACAGGCATGTTTGGTCTTAGCCCTCTAAAGTGCTTTAGACCAACGTATTTAGTAGACAAGTGAATTCAAGCACTATCAGTGGATTTGAAAAGTTAAAGTAATCTATGTGATAAGCAAAACAAAGCCAGAAGAATTTGCAAAAGTGGTAGACGTTTACTGCTTTATTCTATTTCTCAGAACTTTCCTGTCTCATTTTAACAAACCCAAAAAGGGATTTACTATTTCTGTGGTGAATTTAATATGTTTTATTTAACAACTGAAAGTTCTTGTCATGTATTAGTATGGAATCAGAAAAGCTTATCCTCCACAGTTCAGAATCATTTTTCTTAGTTCTTGGAATGCAAGTGCACTTTTTCCCATGGCTGACAGGCAGGTAGTGCTCTTGCTCTCTCCTCCCGTGTGTGCTGTAAGTACTGATTCCAGTTCAGTCTTTTGAGTATTCCAGCAGCTGAAAAGCAGGTTAGCTGTACAACATGAGATTGGAATGCATTTTATTTGTAGGGTATACTTAATAAGGTAACATTTGCCATTAGTGTGCACCAGCTGATTGTGGTAAAGAACAAAAAAATAGGATGTTACCAGTGAGCTTATCTACCAGTTAATTGCTTTAATTATTGTAATTGAAATTCTGTGAATGCCTAACTTCACTATGGTTACCTAAAGGAATGAGAGCATTTACAACATTTCCATATTTTCTGTTCTTGAAGAGGAAAATGTCTGCGTTTTTGGTCCAAAGGGACAATGAAATGAGGGGAGGGTGAAATAAATATCTAAATGTGATTCTGTGATTCTGTAAATGCTTGCAGTATCACAGACATACTGATTTCTGTTGCTTGGAGTCTTAAATATATAATTGCATTCAGTTTCAACTAAATTGATTTCTTATAGATAATTATTCATAGTTACATAACAGATTGTAAATAGTTTTCTTCTAAATTTTATTTAGGGGAGATCTCATTTGATTACAGACACTCCTGAGTCAGCCTGGCTCAGTAGCCTGCACCTCAAAGGATGGGAAGGAATAAATAATGATGGGATATAAAAGCATTGAATATGAGAATGCTTTTGTGCACATACCTTTTCTTCATACCATAGCATTTTCAAATGCTTGTCAAACGTACCAACTTCTACCCATTTTGATAAAATCTTCTCTTTTTGGCTTGTAGCAGTTCTCTTCCTCAAATAGAAGGAGACTTTTGTGATTGTCTTAAAATTTTACTTGTAATGCCTGGAAAACTTTAAAACTAATTATTTCTAGTAATTTCTTGCTATTACAAAACTAACTTCAGGGGCACTGAAGGAAGAGCAGGTATGCCAATGAGAATTCTTATTGTTTCAGCTTTCTCAAGCCAAGGCTGGAAAGCTAAATCCCCATGTCCACGTAGAGTATGAATGGAATCTTCGGCAGGAAGAAATTGATGAAAGTGATGATGACTTAGATGATAAGGTAAGCATGAAGTCCTTGTGTAGCCTTCAAACACGATGTAAACTCCACATGCGTATTAATTTCTTTTTCTTGTATCAAAAATAGCAGGGAGAGAGCTAGTTTCAAGTTCTGTTTGAACACTGACAAAGTGCTTTTTGAATACACTTTTTTTAACCTAGTTATTACAGAATGGAGTTTCAGAAGTTCTACTTCAATGAGACATACATGATGATACAAATCGGTAAACGTAGATTACTTGTGGTCATTTTTTTCCTTACTGAATTCTTGGCTTTGCATTTCTAGCTGAAGGAAATCCAGAGATAACATACTCAGTTCTTTCATAGTTTAATTAAAATCCTAGTTATCAAATTAGTAACTTGATGTATTTTTCCAGAACTATGCCGTGCATTTTATTCCCGATTGAAAAAGAGGTAATGGAAAGGCAAAACTTGAGGGCATAGAATAATTGTCATTTGAGATGATGTGAAAATTTAGCTTCAGTGTCCTACTTTAGCAAGTGAGATAATTTTTTTCTGTGCTGTCTTTCTGTAGTAAATGGAAAAACACATCTCGTATTTTCCATGAGTGCTGTAGAAAGAAATGTGGTCAGCTTTATTATCTGTGACATTTAGGGCTGAAAAATCTAGAATCCCAAATAATTTACATATCCTCAAGGACCGTAGAGAACAAAATGATTATCAGTGCAAGGAACCTCAGGAGAATATGTAATACTATATTGGAGGTAATAAAGCCTGCCTGATCCAGAACTACAATGAGACAGATTGTGTAGCTCTACTTGTAGCTATTATATGCATTTAAAAGATGAGCTGTATCACTGAATGTGTTGTAGGTTCAGTAAACAAACCTGATACGTCAGAAGTGGTTAGTTAATTTTTAGTACTTGTTAATGAGGTATTTTGATCTTTGAAGGCATCTTGTTTAAGTGCTATTTGAACTGAAAAATTGCCCTTAGTTTCTGAAAACTTCCAGGTTTTGGTTTATACTATTTTGTATATTGTATATCTATTACTTTAAAAATGAATCCAACTATGTGAGTATACTGACTTGATGTTACAGTCCTTAATTTTCAGTTACAGAGGAGAGGTTTGGTCCTGAGCAGGAGAGGAATGAGGTTATTTTGTATGCTTGTGTCTAATAGAATATGTTCTATTTTATTCTTTCCCAACTGTATGAACTATATCTAGTGTTTAGACAGCCATATAATACATGTCCTTTTATTCACAGCCTAGTCCTATAAAAAAAGAAAGATCTCCAAGACCCCAAAGTTTTTGTCACTCTTCAAGTATTTCCCCCCAAGACAAAATGACTCTTCCTGGATTTAGCACTCCTAGAGACAAACAGAGACTCTCCTACGGAGCTTTTACCAATCAGATTTTTGCTTCTACAAGCACAGATTCACCCACTTCTCCAACTGCAGATGCTCCTCCTCTTCCTCCTCGAAATGCTGGCAAAGGTAAGTCTGTTTTGAAACTAAGGTGCAAGCGGTAATTTTTCTCCATTGTCCTTTCTTTCAAGTGTATTATATTTAAGATGTAGCATAGTTTTCTTACTATACTGATGTTTTAATGTGGTCCAATGCATGTTCTCATAATTAGAAGAAAAGAAACAAAGAGTGGGTGCTTTGTAACAGGTTTTCATTCATAACAGTATATGTGAACTGATTACAGATTATAAAATAAAACCGACAAATAATAGTTGATTCATTTTACGCAGAAATTTCTCCAAAATGTAAGCAGAATCTTGTAAATCAGTTTTCATTGCAAATCCATGAATCTTTTAGAAGAATGTTGCTGGTATGTAATGCTGTAGGATGACGTGTAGTGTCTGCCAGAGGGCCAAAAAGCATTGAAGAAAAGGAGATGTAAGATAGCATTGGTGCACAAAGAAAGGCTGGGCAATTGATGTCATTTACTTGGACATGTGCAAGGCCTTTGACATGGTCCTGCACTACGTCCTTATCTCTAAATTGAGGAGATGGATTTCAAGACTGAACTGTTAGGTGTTTAAGGAATTGGTTGGATGATGATAGCTAGAGAGTTGTTGTCAGTGACTCTGTGTCCAGGTGGAGGCTGGTCACGAGTGGTGTCCCCCACAGGGTTGGGACCAGTGCTCTTTAACATCTTTATCAGTGACATAGACAGTGGGATTGTATGTACCTTCAGCAAGTTTGCTGATGACACCAAGCTGAGTGGTAGAGATGACAGAATAGAAGGGAGAGATACCAGGCAGAGAGACCTGGATACTCAAAAAGTGGGCACGTGAGAATGAAATGATGTTTAACAAGGCCAAGTGCAAGGTGTTGTACTGGGGTCAAGGCAATCCCAGATTTGAATACAGACGGGGAGAAGAACTCACTGAGAACAGCCTTTCAGAGAAGGACTTGAGGATGTGTGCTTGCAGCCCAGATGACCAATGGTATCCTGGGCTGCTTCAAAAGAGGGGTGGACAGCAGGGAGAGGGAGGTGATTGTTTTGAACTGCTCTGCACTTGTGAAGCTCCATCTGGAGTACTGTGCCCAGGCCTGAGGCCTCCAGTACAGGAAAGATGCAGAGCTGTTGGGGTGGCTCCAGAGGAGGGCCATGAAGATGATCAGAGGGCTGAAGCATCCCTCCTGTGAAGAAATGTTGAGGGAGGTGGGCTTGTTTAGCTTGGAAGAGAAGGCTTTGGGGAGATCTCATTGCAGCTTTCCAGTACTTGAAGTACTCCAGTACTTACAGACAGGGAGGGCGTCGACTTTTTATGTGGTCTCCTAGTGATAGGATAACAGGGAATGGCTTTAAACTGAAAGACAGGAGATTTAGGTTAGATGTTAGGAGGAATTTTTTTTTACTCAGAGGGTGGCGAGGCACTGGCACAGGTTTCCCAGAGAGGCTTTGGAGGCTCCTTGTCTCTGGAGGCATCCAAATCCAAGTTCGGATGGGACCCTGGGCTGCCTGACCTCGTGATTGGCAAACCTGCCCATGGCAGGGGGATTAGAACTAGATGATCTTTAAGGTCCCCTCCAACCTAAGCCATTCTGTGATTCTGTGATATGATTCAAGAAGACTCCCTCTCCTTGCAGTCACTGTGTGGATAAAGAAAAAAATACCAGAATGACCTGGGAAGAGCTAAGCAGGTTGGTATGAAAGTTTGTTCCCTCTCTACATCAAGACATTCCTTTTTCATCTTGATGAGCGCTTTAGAAGTGTGAATAATGTCAGAGAAAAAATACTGTTTAAAAAAAAATACTAAAAATACACTCTTGCCAGATACTTAATGAGTGACATATTGAGAAGCTAAATGAAATGTCACCCATTCTTCTCTGAGAGAAACAACAGTTATGGTCTTGTAGAATTAGCTCTAAGGAAAATATGTGCTACAAGTTGATGGATTTGGGAATATATGTTCAATCAATAATTTTTTATTCTGTGACTAAAAACACTTTTGGTAGTGCTTGAAAGGGAAGTGAACTGCTTTTACAAGGCTTTATTTTGCAGCTGTAACGGACAATGGCTCTGTAATCTGGATATAAGCTTTGAAATTAGAGGACATACATGTGAAATGAAACCTGTTGCTGTAATATAATGTCTGCAAATCTAACTTGAGAACGACAAAAAAAATGCATTTCTTCATTTTTTCCCTCAACTTAATTTCGGAATAACCTAATTGTGAAAAAATTATTTGTTATGAAGGCTACAATGTAGTTCAATGCTTTAATGGTTGTAAGTTCTTGTTTAATTTCTTCAACTTGTAATCGACTTCGTTGTTAGAAATAATGGTGAAGAGCTCTCAATAAGACATAAGGGTTAAAAGGGACGGAACAGAATCTGTTGACATCAGGTGTCTGCTTTTACACAATGCAGGTGCTGTGTTCAAGAACTGCTGTTCCATTGTCTGTTTTTGCTGTGTACTGGCAACTTCAGAATCCCTTAACCCTTAGTTAAAAATGCTTGTTTTCCTCTAAAAGACAAAGCAGTTTGGCCAGAGTATACTTCGTAAGATTTCACGATCTGAGCTTGGTTGTACCAGTTTAATTTGGATTTCACTTGTACTGCTTGTGACTTCACTCTGTTGACCTTCCTGTTGGCATCTGAGATAGACTAAATTTTCTTTTCTTTCTGTATGGTTCTATGTTTTGGATTTAGGGCAAGTTGATGTTGTTAACACTGACATTTCATGCGTTGCATAAGAGCAGGGCTTACTCTGAGTTAGAGATTTTCTACCTTCGCAAGTTCATTTTGGGAGCTATCTGTATGATTTAAATTTATGTAAAAACATAGCAGAGTATTTTGCGATATCGATTCTGTATTAGAAAAGTTATGAATGAGATGGGGACTGACTTTACGTGGTTTGATAGTGATAGGACAAGGAAAAACTGCTTGCTTCTACAAGAGAAGAGATTTGTTACATGTTAGGAGCAAATTATTTACTCAGAGAACAATTAGGCACAGGGACAGGTTGCCCTTTTATGATTCTGTGACTAGATTTCCTAGTTTGATAACCATTACTTTAAAAAATGCCTGAGCCAAGATGATTTATCTTTGGGTTTATTTATCTTCTTAAAGCAGTGAGCCAGAATAATTAATTTGTTACATCATAAGCGTTTGGTATCAGGTCTCAAGTGAAGGTTCCTCCAGCAATGGTGTTAAAGGTGTACCTACCCACCTGCTTATCTTCTGAAAAGGCAGATGAGCGAGCCTGAGCTGATAATGGGTGTGGGTTCAATATTGTGACAGTGTATTGTACACTAAAGCAACTCATTTGTGGACACGTTACTTGTCACCCCTGGATTTAGTTAATTCTAACAGAATAAAGAGTGCAGAGTGACTACAATCACTGCATAAGCTGCCATGGCTGTGCCTCTTCCAGCAGTTTATCTAACATTATTCGGGTTCAGCTTGTTAGTCCAGTCTTTGGAGGTTAACAGCCTGAAAATCATATTTTTCATTAAACTCTCCAGTTTACATCTGTTTTATGTCTTAAGTAGTTATATGACTAAACAGTATCTAGATAAAGACTTGCACAAACTTAATTGCAAATCCAAAGTGAGGGCTAGATTTGTGGAAGGATTAGGCAATCTAAACCAGGATTCCTTAATTTTAAGTGAAAGTTAATTATCTTCAATGATCCTGCCTGTTATTCTCATAGGGGATAAATATGGTGGTCAAGGATCAATTGCCTGTTGAAAGTTAAGTTTAGATCTTTACTAATTAAAAGCTTGCAAGTTTTGTGCTAACGGCTCTAGGAATAAATGCAGAAAACCAGAGGACTCCTCCATCGCAGTTCCTTCCATTGCAGCTGCAGATACCAGGTTGGTCCAGCCTTGACAGTTGGACTGGGTGATCTTGTAGGTCTTTTCCTACCTTGGTGATTCTATGATTCTGTGTCAGATAATCTGCTGTGTTACTTGATCAAACTCCATTTCTACACAAAATAGCTAACTTTCCTTTACTCATGACTTCTGAAAGTGGTCAGACTGCATTGCTCACAGGATCAGAAATCTTCCAAAGTCCAATAAATTGCTTTGTTCATGTAACATCAGCATTCAGTGATTATTTTTTTTTCTGCCATTGGTCCCTGTATCTGGGTGCTACCTGGAGAGCAATCATGTAGGTCTTTTTTCTTAACTACACAAAAAACCCTTTTTTTTAATGGAGTATTTTAATTTTGCGTCACTCAAGTTTCTTTTCACTGTACTATAACCCTTCTTTGTATTTTGCTGTTTAAATCACCTTTCTGGCATACATGTAACTGGAAGTTCAAGAAGGTTTCTTAGTCTGGAACACTGTATATAATCTTGTGTTCTCACTTCAGCCTTCGAGGTCATCCACTTTCTTCTGTTTATTTTGTATGCTGTTAGGATTCTACAGCTCTCTTGCGTATACTTAGACTTGTTTTTTTTTTTTTTACATATTCTTATAAATTTGGTGCATATTTTAGTAAACAATGCTACTAATCTCAGTCCAGCTCTGTATGTTATGGTGCTGTAATAGGAAGGGGAGGGTAGCTGACAACCATTAGTTTTCATGTAGTTATATTTGTGCTACAACCCAAACTGCATAATTGCTTAATATGAATATTGGCACTTTTTTTCAAACAGGATTTTTTTTAACAGTAATTATGGAATGTTCTTTATATGCTAATATTGATTCAATTTGTTTTCCTAGCTTTCTTATGTGGAATGACTGATCAGCTTCGATTATGATTTTATTTTCAGTACCAAAGATGTATTCTCTACAGTAATGAAGTACAAAATGAAGATGGCTTTTGGTAGTATCTGCAGAAAGTGTCATCATTATAAGTGGGAAAAATAGCAGTAACTTTTGTTAATGAAAATATTATTTTTAATATAAACTTACTTTCCTTTGCAGTACCTGTTCTACCATTAACTGGAATACTGGTTCTTCCATATCTCTCATTAAGTGGTAAAAAATGCATACAAATGTGAGGTTTTTACACTATAAAACCACAATTTAAGTGGATGGGAACAGCTTTGCATGTTTTCTTCACTAGTACACAAATTAATATACTAACTGCACAAAAGCCAAAATGCAGAAATGCACTGTTAATTGCAGATATTGTCTAGTTATTTACCATAGTACTGTAAGTTTGAGATGATTAGGTCTGCTCATACATGAAATTGTGATCTTTACAGTGAGTAAAAGTGATGAAAGATGGAAATAGCTTGTATTTTGTATAGAAAGCATCTGTTGCCCAGCTAAATAAAGAAAAAAGAGCCCAATGGATGCAGAGTTCAATGTTAAGGTGTTTTTGGGTTGTTTTTTTCTATGCTTATTTGAGGGGGGGGAGGGGAATGTTCTTCCTAAAATGTGAAATTCATGATGATGATGTGATAAAACAGCGTTAAGATGACTGTGGTGAAGAAATGGCTGACTGACTTGCTGCCTGGTTAGAATTGCACAAGACTTTTGATCTAGAAAACTGCTCTGATTAATACTAGAAATACCTACCTAGATTTGTATATCGAAAGAAAAGAAAGTAACAGTTTTTTGAGACTTCACGTAATACAGAGTATTTTAGAATCATTTTACCAGCAACTAATACAGCATCAGATCTTTATATTGTTTCATCAGCTGTTTGTGTGGACTGATTCAAATTTTAGAACATTTCCCACGTTTACTCTGTTCAGTCATGTGACTTACACCTTTCTCTGAAAAGATGCTTTGAAGTTTTCCCTTATTTGCTGTTTATTTGAAAGTAAATTTTGTGTTTCGGCCATCCAGTCATTAGTGCATGCCTTATAAGCTGCTCTTTATTCATTCCATTTAAGTGCCTTTGAAATTAATGCAGGAATGTGTGCCAGGAGTCAGAAAACCTGCATTGTTTTTAATCCCTTATTGCCTTTTCCCTGTAATTGCAGTACACCATGTGAACTCTTCAATTCTATGAAGGAATAATGCTTTTAAACTCCATTGTCTGGAGACATACTACTGGTATATGAAGTATGAAATACTTCATTATGATCATAAAACTTAGTAGGATTAAAAACTCTGTAGAGAAGAAATCTCTCTTCTGTTAGCAAGAAGAAGCACAAGTTCTACTTATTTCTGAAGTTTGATTAGCAGTAAGTGTAAATAGTATTTTACATTTCCAACACTTCAAGCAAAGTTGGTGTTATTTGCAACTCGTGGGCAGGGGAAGGCTGTGCTGGTGAGGCTGTAGTGCAGTTCACCCACAGGGCACTAGGTGGTGGCACACCAGAATCCATGGGCCGTTGCCACTTGCAGACATTTCAAAGTGTGGAATATACTATCGAGTACATCTGATCCATTCTGACATACCAGTTATGTTTTCTACATTCTTTTAAAATGATGTTCTTATTAAGATTACATTTCTACTTCTTTTAATAGGATCATAGATTAGTAGAATTGCTCAGGTTGGAAAAGACCTTAAAGATTATAAAGTCCAACCACAAATACCAGTAGGCTGTGCTGCTATTCAACAGGGCCTGGTCGGGCTGGGTAGAGAGGAACATATTAAGGTTGAACAAAAGCAAATGTTGAATCCTGCACCTGGGAAATAACCACAGCCATCAGTACAGATTAGGGTATGTGCTGCTGGAGAGGAGCTCTGTGTTCTTCTGGACAGCAGGTTGGCCCTGAGCCACTAGTGTGCCCTGGTGGCCAAGAAAGCCAATGGTATTTGAGAGTGTATTAAAAAGAGCGTGGCCAGCAAGTTGAGGGAGGTGCTCCTCCCCCTCTAGTCCGCACTGCTGAGGTCACATCTGGAATCATGTGTCCATTTCTGGGTTCATCGGTTCAAGACTGGGTACTTCTGTAAAAAGTCCAGCGGAGGGCGACAGAGGTGAAGGGGCTGGAGCATCTCTATTATGAGGAAAGCTGAGTTACCTGGATCTGTTTGGCCTGAGGAAAAGAAGGCTGGGAGGGCATCTGATCAATGTTTGTAAACCTCCAAAGTGCGGGAGGCAATGGGATGAGGCCAGACTCTTCAGTGGTGTGTAGTGATAGAACAAAAAGCTATGGCCAAAACTGGAACGTGGGAACTTGCACACAAATATGCAGAGGAACTTCTTTACAGTGAGTGTGATGTAGCACTGTAACAGGCTGCCTGGAGAAGTTGTGGAGTCTCCATTGGAGATATTCAAGACCTGCCTGGCCGCCTTCCTATGCAATCTACTATAGGGAACCTGCTTCAGTAGGGGATTTAGATGCAGTCATCTCTAGAGATCCCTCCCAACCCCTGTGATTAATAATTTGATTCACAAATAATGGAAAGCCAAGATGTAAATTTTTGCTGGCGTTGTGATTGAGGGATTCTGCTAAGTGACAAAAAGCCTTGAATCTGGAAGAGATGAGACTGATGGCTAGCTCCCTACAGGCAGTCTGATTAATCTTTTCTTTTGGGTGAAGAAGAGAGGTCATCACCTTAGAATGTTTGGCAAATGTGTGCATGTTTATGTGTAACTGAATCTTTTTTTTTTTTTTTTTTCAATGTTCAGTATTTCACCTAAGGAACTTTAGCAAAGACTCTTCTTTACCAATTTTCATGGTTCTATGATATGTATTTGGGAAGGCATGCAGAATTAAGTACTTTTCTATCTAGAAGAAAGCAACAAGGAATTAAACCTTTTCAAGATGCAGATTGTGTTCTGTTTGCAGGTTAGGGTACATGCTGATTAACGAAATGAAATCTTGTCTTCAATTCCATTCAAATAAGCTGTGTTTCCAGAAATAGTATATTCTGTAGTGCTACAAAATAGTTGATGTTAGAAATGAAATTTCAGGTATAAATAAACTTTGCTTTTAAAACTGTGTGGTTAGTGTTCTTCATTAATCCAGCCTGTGATGGCAAAGCTCTCTTACATTCAAAACTTAATGTAAGATCATGAGTGCAGTAAGATGTTGCCAGATGAGGAGATTAAAAGATGAATGAACTTTAGCCTAATCTAAACTAACATAAAATTAATTTAAGTAAGTCTCACAAATCATTTACTTTGGCAGTAATGGTGGCTGACTCAAGCAGTTGTCTCCTCACTGCATGTTTGTGTGCAGCACTGCCTGCTTTCTTAACTTCCTGCAATGACATTTGGGAAGGTGAATGATGAAGTTGATAGGGAAAACTCATTTTCCCCTGTGGTAACTGTTCCTTTTAACCAGTATTTGTTCCCATGTTCTGTAAAGTACGTGTTGTGTTGAACAATGCCTGTGCCAACGTTGATTCAGGGGAAATACAGGGTTTAGGATAAAGGTGACTGCAGACACTGCTATAAGCACTTCAAATAATCTCAGACAGATAAAGGGCCTGTCTAATGTTTATTTTATATATGCAGCATACACAATTTGCATTGCTGTACAGATGTGTATTCTGGTGTATTTAGATGAAAATTGAAATGGAAAGTAACTATGGAAAATCTTCCGTAGTTTATTTCCAAAACACAAAGCAAAGAAAATATGGAGATATGTATTTCTACAACCCCTTCCAATTTACTAACAGAATTGATATAGCATAGAGGAAAACAAACCCAAAAAACAGCCATGTAATTGAACGTCTGGAAAGCTATTTCATTCAGATGTGAAATAGTGATTAAAACCCCAACTGCTAAATGTTACTTAAAATTAAGATTTCTTTTTAAACACCTAAAATTAAAAATCCTGGAGTGATTAATCCTGTATTTTTAAACGGTATGTGTGTCATCCTATTGTCAAGCTGCTTATAATCCCACAGCTGAACAGGTTAAAAATGTGGTGAACATGTTGTTTAATTCCAACAGTGTTTTGGCATGGCTTGTCTTTTGATTTTTTTCACTTCACTTCACTGTGGTCTGACTGTGATTTCTTTTTTTTTTTTTTTTGTGCTGCTTTGCCATTGATGCACATGTATTTGTAAGAAGGTTGTTTGTTATCTTGCAGGCCCACCTTCAACCCTCCCTCTAAGCACTCAACCCTCTAGTGGCAGCTCCACTCTTTCCAAGAAGAGACCACCTCCCCCACCCCCAGGACACAAAAGAACCCTCTCTGACCCACCAAGCCCACTACCTCACGGACCCCAGAATAAGGGCCCAGTTCCTTGGGGTGAGTTTTTAAGACAAAAGGGCAGGGGCAAACCTTAATGATGATATATATAATATATATATAAAATCTTTTGTTTCTTTTACCTGCTGCTTGCTTTCCTGCAGCTTGATGTGATGTCAACTTAGAGAATTCAACAGTCTGTCTCTGTCACTGTAGCTTCCAGGTTTCTATGTCTCACTTGAGAAAACTGAAAATACTCCACACTTCCCTGGGCCCCCGTTCAGTTTCTCTGCCACCTCCCTCTCTCTGCCCTAGCTTCCCAGACTGCTTCACCCTCATTTGCTGCATCCTCCCTGCATCTTTTCCCTCAGCCCTTCTGCTGTTCTGAGCAGTTCACTGATCTGGATGGATCTTGGTTTGGGGCAGATGTGCCTCAGTGAGTGTGTGCAGTTCACTCAGTTCCCAGAACTGCTCATCTCCTTGGGCTCTGCTCCAAATTTCCCCTCTGAAGTACTCACAGCTGACTGGTGGGATGTGTTGTCTTTATGTTTTCAGGTCGTGTGATGGTATCTGTGCACGTGCAAGGACTGATAGGTTTGCATCCTTATATCAGCAGAAGTTATAAAGAAACAGTGCTTTATTTTATTTTTATTTTTTTAACAGGATACCTTTCTGACAGAAGCTTGTTAGGAAATATTTTCTGTTCTACTCAAATCCTTCCTTTTTGCATCCATCTCTTTATGCATGCAACTTCTCCCTGCAGCTGTGAATCTTGGGCCCTTGTAACTTTCTGTAATTCTAGTTTTGTTGGCAGAATTTTCCTAAATCCATAAACTGGAGTCTAATACTTACACATAGGGGTCATCCATATACTGGTTATATCTTAAGGCTATTTTCTTTTTGTTCTAGTGTAGACATAACATAAGAGATCAAGCCTAAAAGCACTTTTTTCCCCCAGCAAGTTCAGTTACGTGTTAAGTCACGTAGTGCACATGTGTAGAATGTGTGATTTGATAAAGTGCATGATTTGAAAAGAATGGAGTTGAATGTGTAGCCTTTTTCTCAAGAAATTTCAGTTACCTACTTTTTCAGATACATGGGAAGAAATGTTTCCTACAACAGTTCTGTACCGCTGCAGAGGCAGTAAAAACATTGGACTTCAAAGATTTTTTTTGTTGTTTTTCTAACTGTTAAGTGCAAATCAGCACCTAAAATACTATGATAGATATTATATAATGTGACTCTAGCAGAACAAAAGGTGTGGTGGAAGCTGAGAAGTTTGTGGCAACTGTTCTTTGAAAATCCTGTATAACAGTTGAAGGACAGGAAGGTGCAAGTGTCGAGCTACCTTGTGCTGAGTTTTCAAACAGAACAATCTTCAGCTTGTGTGTAAGCAAATTATTACTTACATATGTTTTAGAAATGTCTTTTATATTATTTTGGATTTCCATGGCAACCATGAGATTTTCCTTTCATGCACAGGACCTACATGGGAAAGGTCTATTGTCTGTTTCAGTCTTAATTTTATTTTTCTACTTTTCCATTTTTTCATACAAAAGTATTTTAGGAAGGCTCAGTATTAGCCTTCTCTGCTGTTTCATTTAGACTTCAGCACAAAGAATGATATCTAGCAAGATATGTTATTCTTTTGTTTAGGAAGCATTTTGCATGCTTGAATCATTAACTGTCACTTCAGTAAATTTTATCTCTGAGATGGATATAATGTTTATGAGTTTGATTCAAAGACTGTTTGATGAGCTAGGGAAGAGGGAATGATCAAGGCCCTAAAAGAGGAATTAACTGATATGTGAAAATATTCTTTTGGTGCTGGGTTGGCAGTCGGACGAGATGATCTTAGGGATCTTTTTCAACCTTCAAGATTCCACGAAGGAGTTCAGAATCACTTGGGTTTGCATTTTGATACCTTTTTATAAAGTTGAATATACCTAGGCTCTTGTGTTTACCAGAAGTTAATGTTTACAGTAACTTTATGGTAACAAGGCTTGAAGAATAGCCTTTGCTGATTTAATGACTGTTCAATAAAATAGCAGCGCTCAAAAACTTGAATTTGATTTTATTCACAAAAATAATTACTTAGAAACATACTTCTTGTGTTACAAGGCACATCTACCATAAATACCTTCAGACACTTGCCTGCAGTATCTCCCATTCAGAGTAAATTGAAACACTATATTCAAAACAAGTGCCCTGCAGCAGAAACTCAGCAATGTAATTCAGTCTTCCCTTGCCAGCAGATGTGAGCTACCAGTGAATTCTGAAACGTGTTATATGAAAGGTCAGGTTGGATTATTATGGTCCCTGTGGCTTTTTCAGTTACAAAGTTGTTAGTGAAGAATGATCTTTAAAATCTTCAGACATGTCATGTAGGGTGCACTTGAAAGGCTGTGGACTTAGCACACCTTCTGCTGATGATATTTCAGTTACCATAATGTTCAGTTACCCTAATGTTCATTTTTTTTTAATTGTTTTTTCATTTCAGGTAATGATTTGGGCCCACCTTCAACTAAGGCTGCAAACAAGTTTGAGGGGATGTCACAGCAGTCAAGGTAAAAGTCTGTATATATGAAAGTGAAGGTGAAAACTTATTTAGATGTGACTAATTTGTGAATTAGAAAAAATTGCCCTTCATATGAAGAAAAACTCTAGCGAAGTTTCTTCATTAGTTTCCTGCGTGTATTACTGCTGTACACTGTATGAGATCTGGCTTCACTGATCCTCCTGTGCTTCATTTATAGCTTTCCATGCCCAATTCCTTCTTTGAACAGGATGGACAAAATGATTTGTACCAGAATCTGCCTGGGCTCCTACAGAAGTCGGGTCTGAGCTAGGGAATGCTATCTCACACTTCTGTCTAGCAAGATAGAGGTTTAATTTTCATGCCTCCTGGCAATTCATTTTAGCTACTTTAATGAGAAATCTGTAACTGCAGAGAAACAAAACATTTCAGCGTCAATTTTGGCATAGCTATCCGTAGAAGCTAGTTCTGTAGCAGAGAACTAGGCAGGCAGTTCCAAAGTCCTTAGGTTCAGTGCAAGGTAATGGTGATAAACATGCCTCAAGCAGCAATGTGGTGTACCTGTCTGACCATGTGCATGTGTGAGATCGGGGCATAACTGGAGGTGGATGCAAATCACACGTGTATGGAGCTTCTGGACATCCTCAGTGTGTGCTTCGCTTTGTCTGCAGAGGCTGTGGGTGTGTTCCTGGTGGCACAGCTGATTTGCCTCATCTGAATCCATACCAGTATCATTTGGTATAGAAAGAAAAAGATGGTGATGTTCTGTGCCACAGAGCTGCTGCCATACTTGACATTTACAAGTGGAGAGAAAATGTGCAAATCTGATTCTTGATGGTAGTAGTGAAAAGCCTGGGTAATTATATATTAAAGATTCAGTTTGGCTGTTCCTCCAGTTTTATGTCCTGATGCATTTTAACTTCTAAAAAAAAGCACGGAGATTAAGCTTTAGTGTTTCATAATACTCATATTGAAAAGTTAACTTCAGAGAAAAATAGTACTGGAATCAGGGCTGCTGATACAGCAGAACACTCTCTCCTTTGAACATATTCTGACAAGCTCATCACTTTTTTCCTTATTTTTTGAGTAATTTTTCAGAAATAATACTTTCTTTTTTTTTACTCACTGAGTTTTCATGCCTTGATTCTCCCTATTTGTAACTTTATAAGATGGTTGGTATGAACCTAAATATCTCCCCAAGAAGCAGAGCTAGTAATCATCACCTGTGCTTTAAGAGCCTCCCAATGAGAAGAACTGGAGTTCCCTTAGCAAAACATTCAGAAAGCTGGAGTCCAAAGGCACAAATCTCCTCAGAACTGTAATTCACGAAAGCAGAATAACCTGCCATCGTTTTCTCTTTTATGTGGCGTGGTTAAATGGTGCCAGGCCAGATGGTAGTTGAGGATTAAATTGAGTTAAGGAAGCAAGTATCTTATGAGATTGCTTGTTTGAGGAAACAGATGTCACTCTTGTGCTGAACATTTTCAACAAATAGCTTATTTTCTTAATGATCAGTTCTTTCGAGCTTTAAAATGAAATTTTAGAATAAGTAGAACTCTTGTGGAGCCTCTTTCTTACTGAGTACAGAAAGTAAAATGAATTGCAACCATTTATACATATTCGTAACTGATATTTTCAAAGCCTCTTAGATTAAGCTTAAGATAAAGTAGTGTGTGTCCAAAGGAGAGCTACCTGTGACATGCATTGACCTACCTGTTGGCAACAAATTATGGCAGTACTATTCAGTATCTAATTAATGCATTAAAATGCGCTTTTTGGAGATATGCAAATTAAGCAAATTAAAATTGGATTTTTACTAGAAGATTCCAAGCTGTCTTCCAAGACATGGTCATCTTATGAACATCATCTCTGTGTTTCTTACTCTATAGCGCAGGAATGGTTCCAAAATACTCCTGTCTTACTTGTGTTGTTGTGTACCATGGTGAACAGCTTATCCTACTGTAACACAGCTTAACAGGGTGAAGCATGTTGCTTGCCACAGCTGTCTGTGTTTCCCCTGGAGCAGCAGAAACTCTGTCTCCTGATGCAGTTGCAGACTGTGTGTTGTAAAACTCATACGAGGCAATGGCTCAATCCTGGAAAACTTCAAACCCTTGGCATAAAAGCCAGAGGATGTTTTGAATGATTCAGGGTAGTTATCTTAATTTTTAAAGAGCAGAATTTCTTTTAAGTTCAGGATCTGCCCACTGAGCTGGTCTTTCAGCTTCATCCATTTTCGGAGTATGTTTTTGCACGCAGTTCACTTTGCAGAATGAAAGCTGTTGTGGGGTTCGTGTATCTCTTTCTGTTTGAAAAAATGGTCCGTTCTTATAGGAGCATTGAGTTTTTTTACATTGAGCAGTGAGGCCTTGATGCACAGACTAGATGATAAGTTGATTACGCAAAAGAAACAACTGCGGATTTCTCTAAATTATGGATGTGTAGAGGAAAAAAAAAGGGAAAGAAAAGGTACACTTAGTAACAACTGTAAGCACTAACAACCACATCTGTTGATTTAGCACTGGGACTGCAAAGACTGCACTTGGCCCTAGAGTTCTTCCCAAACTACCTCAGAAAGGTAAGTGATTTCTTTTTTTGGGTGTTTTCATAATTCTCCTTAAGTGCATGAGAGAATAAATACTTGGTTTTCAGCAGGTTTCATTTTTAAATTACCACCAACGGTGACGCTTCAGCAAAACTGAAAGAATTTTTGAAATCAGGAGACTTTTTAATTAAACTAAAAAGGAGTGAGACCTACAGAATGTAGTGAAGGGGAAAGAAAAGAAGTCATAGAAGTTGAAGGAGAACTCATGAGGCCATCTGGTCCAATCCGCCCCTCAGAACGGGGCTAACTTAGTAATTGTGTTTTGGAAGTCTTGGTGGATAGCCTCTCTGGGCTCCTGTTTCATCTCTGACCAATCTCATTGGTAATTTTTTTTTCTTGATAACCACGTGTCCAATTTTTTAATATCTTTAAATTGTGTCCATTGTCATGTTCAGGAAACAGGCTTGTAC
The DNA here is from genome assembly GCF_019238085.1 of Lagopus leucura. NCBI lineage: Eukaryota > Metazoa > Chordata > Aves > Galliformes > Phasianidae > Lagopus > Lagopus leucura. The sequence continues at coordinate 82,182,391 of NW_024962263.1, read as the reverse complement.
TTTTGACAGTACTTGATTCCTTTCAAGTAGTTGGATGCTTAAATATATTAGTGACTTGCTGAGACCATCATCCCTCCTCAGTGGTCTTTTATTTTTAGAAATGGCTTTAGCCTCTCTTAAATAAAACCTGCCTTATGAGTTCAAAGGCTTTTTGCATTTCATCATCAGTAGACTACAAAATAGTAAGCAGACCTGCATACACATACGAGTTCACTTCCTTTCCTCCTCAAGATTTTACAGATACCAATACTGAGACCTGATCTTTTTTTATATGAAGTTCAATTGTGTGTACGTAAAAGTAACCGGCATTCGTGAGAATTTTCAGTCACGTCGATGGGCTGATGAGGCTTTTCTGTAAAATGCATCTTTTCTTAGTGCGTTATGTTTGTTCAGTCTAAAAAGCAATCACACTGTTTCACCCTCGGCAGCTTGTCTTTGAATTGATGCGTCTCAGTGCTGTAATGTTTAAAGGAGGTTGTGAATAAACTTCTTTCTTTTTGTTTTAGTGGCACTAAGAAAAATAGAAACCAGTCATCATCTTTCAATAGATAAATCCAGTCAGCACACGGAAATGTTTAAGCCCTCGCTGTCCATCGATATACCACAGAAACCACAACCTGGAGATCTGCCCCCAAAGCCTCTGCCTCTGGAACTAACTCAGAAGCCTCAAGTAGGAGATTTACCCCCAAAGCCTGGAGAACTGCCCCCCAAACCTCAGCTAGGAGACTTGCCACCAAAACCGCAACTTGGAGACTTACCTCCAAAGCCGCAAATAAAGGACCTTCCTCCAAAACCTCAGCTGGGAGAGCTGTTGGCTAAAACACAAGGTGGAGAAGCATCACCAAAGCCTCAGCCCTCAGAGGCAAATCAGAAATCTCACTCCTTAGATCTTTCTCCAAACGTACAATCTAGAGACACTGTCCAAAAGCAAGCATCTGAAGAGTCTAATGACGTAACACACACCCTGCCAGAAACCCCTGTGCCGCTTCCCAGGAAGATAAATATGGTAGGTATTATTGCAGCTACTTCAACATTTCCATGCAAGGCTTTGAAGTTACTCTAGGACTGTCTGTGCAAAAAAGAAGCCCTTGAGCTGTGCGAACAAAACAGTAATGTTATGGGCTAGGATGGGGAACTTTGTTCTTTCTGTACATCCAAGTAGCTTCAGCAAATACTTGGTGTTTACAAGAGCTCTAGCCTGCTGACACAAGTACATAACGCCAAATGATAGTCTTGGGGGAATGCTGGTGTGTTTGAATTCACCAGAGTATTTGGCCATCTTTGTGTATGCCAGTCATACTTCTGAATTAATAGGCGTTTCCCTCTCTTGACTTTGTTGCTTTATAGATTACTACAATATTTGTTTGATTCTATTTTAAAGTGTTAGGAAAGGGTGCTAGCTCCTATTACTGCTAACCTGCTGGTCAGTAGGTAAAAATGTAGATTCTAGGTCAACTGTGACAAATGGGTGAACGTTCCTGTCCTGAATATTTAATGCTGGTGTACTTAAGTAGTTGGCAAAGGTTTGGATATATTGCTTGATTGGCAAAATTAATGTTGCTGTGTGTTGTGTAGTAACAGAGCTGGGAATATAACTAGACTCCAAGACTACTTGTTCAATCCCCAGTTCATCTAGCTATTTATCTTGTGAGCCAGTGTAATTTCCATCCAATAGCGGTTTCTTCATGCATATGTATATTGAAATCATTTTATGAAACTCCAGAGTGCTCTCAGGATTTCTCATCATTAAGAATACATCAAAAAGGAGATGTTTTTGCTTGTCAAATTGGCTATGCAAAGCACTTATGTGAAAGGAAATGTGACTTCCGTTCTGGTAGTGAAAGCAAAGGGTGAGTTTCTCGTTTCTTGTGCTTGTCTGAGAAAGAACACTTTCTGCAGAGCCATTATTCTGCTTGGCTTCTGTGATTGACTCCTCTGTATATTCGTATTGGAACAGAGAATGAGAGTTGTTGCTTGAATTTCCTGATTGTTGTAGAGATTGGGTGAAAGAAAGCATGAAGATTAAAAGGTGTCTGCAACTGCAATTTTTTATGTACTTGAATATAAGGAAGCAAATGACACTGTGCATTCTCAGCTATTGCTCCCTTCTGACTGAGTGAAAGAGAGCAAACAGCAGATTTTGTTTTTTTTTTTTATATTGTTTAAACTCTTCCCCTATTTTGTGCAGAAAAATCATGAGTAAAAATTCATTGAGCCACTTTCGCATATGCAGCAAATTAAATAATTTCACAGCTTGGAAAAAGTGATCAAAATTATGATGTATCCATGATAATTATTGCAATTTTCTACATATCATTGTGTGCACGCTTGTTTGCTGCAGTCTTCTCAAGCAGTAATGTGAAGGTGTTCATCTTAAACGTATTGTGTTTGCACTTTCAGCCTGTCGCTGTGTCCTCTCAGCACAAGCTGATGAAATGCTGTGTCACAATGCATTAAGCACTGTGACAGCAGCCAGCATTGCCTGCGGTACGGCAGGCTTGATTTTGATAGCCACTGGAAAAAGAAAGAAAGAAAGAAAAAGGGGAAAAAAAATGGCATAAATTCCTGCACTAGAATTTGTAGGTCAGTTACCTAAAATTATTAGGTATAAGTATTAGTACTGGTATGGTGGTGTGTGTGTGTGTGTGTATACATACTGGTCCTGTATAGGGAATTGAAAGGATATTTTTGTAGAAATTGATTCCGAGAGCTTGTGAAATATCACTGAACACCTGAGTGGGGTTTTTTTTCATAGAGTCACAGAATAGTAGGGGTTGGAAGGGACTATGAAGGAGATAAAATACTTCTTTTTAAACACTGAGCATAAATAGGAATGTGGAGGGATTGTTTAAAAACCACAGCAACTGACTATTATTTGGTCTTGGACAAAAAATGTGCTGTTGAATGGGTGCTAATATTTAGATGCAAAATTGTGAGGGATTTTTTGTTATTACTTCTGTGAATTTTGTTTATAATTCCAAATGAGATGTTCTGTATTTGCTTTGATTTTACTTTTTACACACCAGTGCCCCAGTTTCTATTCTGGTAAACCTATACTTCCTTCAGCCTCATCCTTCTGTGAACCTTTCCAAGGTTAATAGCAGCCCAGGCTTGAGTTCTCCTTTCTCCTAGGTGAAAGAGACAGAATATTAAACCTTCATCTGTGGCACTAATCGGAGCCAAGAGGAACCGCAGGCATTTTTTGTGTTCTTATGAGCTGAGTTGCCTACAGTCCTCCAAGGTTAGGTTAGAGGAATATTACTTTCTTCACACTCTTGACTGCAGGAAAACTTCTGTGAGGCAGAAGTTGTTTCCCTTCATCGCTGGAGCATCGACTGGAAGTTCTCTTAGTTTGCAAAGCTTCTCTGGAGTTGAAAGCAGGGACTGGTTCCAAGCATCCATATTAATATTGCATTCCAGTCCCTTGTGATAGTTGAGATTTTTGTTCACATTATCTGAATTTGTTTAAAAAAAAAAAAGAAAGGAAAAAAAGAAGAAAGCATTCTTTGAAGTAACTTGCTGCAGTAAATCCTTGCTGGGGAAAAAAAAAAAAGGACGAAAGAAAGTCCTTTGATCTCATACAAATTTCACCTAAGGTATTTCTGTTCATTTTGTCTCAATAGTACATTTTTCCCATCTTATGTTGCGTTAACTGCATCGCCCTTACATATATAATTGTTATTTTCTATAACTTGACTTCAATGTGAGTGCTCCTTGCTGCGTGCCTGCTCTGCTGCTGAGCTGCAGGCGCTTTTCTCCTGGAACATGGAGGTGTTTTCAATGGGAAGGTAACAGCGAAGAGAAGACTCCCTAGGAAATTTCCTCTGTCAAGTTACTTCTGGCACAAATCCCTCTAAACCTGCTGACTTTTCCTTCATACCCTCCTGCTTCTCATCTCCTTCTGCTCCTCTTGTTTGTGTTCTTGTTATCTGACTACCTCTGTTCAAAGAGGAGCTGTAGTTATTGAAGAAGCACGCAGTATAAAAATACAGGAATACGAGGCAGCAGTGCATTTCAGTGAGTATAAAGTAGCAGCATATTTCAGTTAGCGTTGCTTACTTACTCTATTTGGAAATAATTTAAAGCATTTTTCCGGCCATGAGAAACATATGTTTGGGAGGAGTCCATGGCTCAGGCTTTCTTATGTGAATTAGCAGTGTGCAGCAAAATATGACCTAGAAAACACTTGGATGCAGAATAGCGGAGTTGTGAGAATTTTGTGATGACAAATCATAATAAATAGTGTACTGCCATCTGAAGTTAAGAATTATTTAGTAAGAAATGGCTAACACTCTGGATTGAAAGTCATTCAGAAAATAATTTCCTGATGCATTCCTGTAAGCACATCTGAAATCAAAGAACACTGTATTTTCCTGGTAGATCCCAAAATTGCAAGGAACACTGGGATTTCAATGTGGCATTTTCCTCAGCCTTTACTTCTCTTAATGCTCGAAGGAGATTGGATTTCAGTTTGTTCATGTGGTGGTGGTGTTTTTGTTTGTTTGTTTTTTGTTTGTTTTTTGTTGAGGTTTCATGTTTGGCTTTTCTTTGTTTAATCATGTATGATGGGAGAAAGAAGGTGGGTGGTGGTGGATTGGAGTAATGTAAAGACGTTATTTAAGCTTTGATGGAGGAGGTGTAAGAAACTTAATCAATGTGATTACTACTGAAGTTTCTTGTGAGTTCTGAATCCTTTAAAAAAAAAAACAAAACTGGACTTGTATAGATCTTTTCCTTTCACTCTTGTTTTTTAATCCTTGAAGTGGATTTAAAAAAAAAAAAAAAATTCCTTTAAAAAAAGGAAATTCAGTTGTCTTCTCCTTTTTGTAAAATAGAACTAGAAGGCAGAATTCATATGATATGTTTCCTGTCTCCTTCATGTCTTCCATCTAAAACTTTGCTGTATTTTTAGGGAAAGAACAAGGTTAGGCGAGTGAAGACAATTTATGACTGCCAGGCAGATAATGATGATGAGCTCACCTTTGTTGAAGGAGAAGTAATTATTGTAACTGGGGAAGAGGACCAAGAGTGGTGGGTATGTATCTTTTGCTTTTATAGTTCCACATCACTTCTTTACAACTCTTAAAGGAAAGCCTCTTTTTTTTCCTTTTTTTTTTTTTTTTTTTTGCTTGTTTATTCAGGGGAGAGGGAAGAGTTTGTATGAACTAATATCCAGCCTTGAAATTCATACTAGAGGAGACACCCTTTTTAGGGTCTTCCTCTTCTGAGGAGTCTGCTAGCCCCATCCTGGCTGGATTTGGCTTCACTGCTGGGTGACAGTAACACGTTTGTATTTATGTTCAGGCAGTGATGCACCTTGGCCTTCCATCAAATAGAGAGATGGTGTCATATCATCCCTCCATTTAGCATGCTTATATACTTTCCATGCAAAATGAGTTGTGTAATTATCTCCAGCACTGCAGAAATGTTAAGTTTTAACTGTAGAGGCTGCTGGGAGTCTGAAAAACTTTGTAATTAGCGCCGTAAGCTGCTGATTTTCTTCCCTAAACGAGAGGCAGTTAATCAACGTTTTTGTCCCTCCTGTGGCATAGTTTTGTATCATAACCATCCCTTCTCTAGACTGCATATTGTGTTTGGTTCTTGAAGTGCAAGCCTCAGGCTTTCTCAGCCCTGCTTGGAGGCTCCAGCCCTCCCTTGACAGTCTGCATGCTGCCTCCTGCCTCATGCTTCCCTACCTAAGAGCTGTTACTGTGGAAAAATAGATTTAATTCAGATTGGATTAAAACAAATTCTTATTGCAGTGCTGCCTATCAATTCTTAATGTAAGTGCAATGCAACCCTTGCTGCTGTGGTCCCAGTTTCCTTCCATTCATCAGCGGGGCATTTAAGTGCGGAAAAGCTTTGGCTGAAAAGATGGTATCAGAAGAGCAGCGTGCAGTGAAAAGCTGCTGTATTAGCAACGTTATCCAATCCTTGCTTATACTTTCATTAGTTGCTGAATCTGTTTGTGAAGTACCCAGGTATTTTAAAAAGCCACGTGCCTGACAAATTCCATGAAGTGCTTCAGTTCGAGTGTTTCTGTGAAGGGAAATGAGGGCTGTTGACTCATTTGCTTCAAAAATTTGGCTTTACAAGAGGAAATGGCCAGCCCTGCACGCTTCCCCTTCCCATTCTGTTAGCTCATGGCAGAGGAAGGAGGTACGTTATTGTGGAAGTAGTGAGCAGTGCCGCAGCAGGACAAGAGTGGACAGCCAAGTGCAGTGCTGTCAGTTGGACAGTTGTTGATAATAAGGCTTTTTAAAAATGGAAAGTTCATATAGAAAGCGCCATTTTTGTTAGAGATTGCTTGGATATTTCCTTATAAATGGCTGTTATGTGAAGTGCTTAAGAAATTGTATGTGGAGGATGCTTAATCAAACAGCGCTGTTATTTGTTGTAAGCACTGGTATGCACACAAATCATTAGAAGTCATAGGAATTGATTGAGGAAAACAGTTGGGTCTGTATCACTTGGAGTGAAATGTTTTCTAGGATTTCTCCTGTCCAGCCATGCAGTTCATCAAAAGTAACTTCACAGCCGTAAGCTGACACATGAGATATTTATGATTTACACAGTTAACTAAGATGAATGGTTTTGAGAGGGGTGTGACCTGTTGCTGCAAGTCAGTCCATGGATGAAAGAAAGTCAGGCTTTTGTTGTGGGGAGATTCTTGAAATGCAGTGGTGTGTATTGCTTTTGTAGGTTTCTGAATTCAACTGTAGCTGCTTTGTTCTCTTTGGATGCAGTTGCTTTGTCTTATAAGTTTGTAGGATTTTATTTTGTTCACTTACACAAACTCAAATGTTAACTGAGGATGCCTTAAGCTGTCAAAAAACTTGCAGAGTTCCCATGGCATCTGTGCAATTCTGCTGGTTTTGAATAGAGTTAATGCTATCTGTGAATGTTCTGTGCGTGTATGGACACTTATTTGTCTGTTTATTTCTCCTGTGTTGCAGATCGGACACATTGAAGGACAGCCAGAGAGGAAAGGGGTCTTTCCAGTGTCCTTTGTGCACATTCTGTCAGACTAGTGAAAACAAATAAAAATCCCCAAACTTGAGCATTGCACATTCTTCATGCAAGACGGGCTTTTTAGCAAAAGCGAACGCTGCTGCCTCCCTGTAATCCTGTGCACAATTGTATATATAGCTGCTGTTACAAATTAAGAATTCATTTAAGTTTCACCTCATGAGGTTGAGTTATATGTATTGTAAATATACGGTGTTATTCTGCCTTTGCCAGTATTATGGTAGCCTTGGAACCTGGCACGCCTTATTGGGTTTGTTGAAGCCATCCTTGGCATCTAGCACTTACATCTCTGTCTATGCTGTTCAAAATACGTGTGAACTGCCAGCTTTCCAAACATAGGTGATCTCCATCAGCCGTGTAACTGTACAGAAATGACTGTTCCTAATAACTCGGTATTCTCAATATACAATTAGCAGAAAGTTAGAATGAGTGAATGGTTTTGGGCAATTTATAAATCAGTCTGCAGTTTATAAGTGTATGCAGTTTACAGCTATGAAACCCACTTTGTTATTTATTTAATATAGTGCTCAGTTAAGTGTAATTACGAAGACAAATATTCACTGACTTTACAGATAACAGTAATGTTTTATGGTGTGCATACAGCATTTCATGTTTATATTATGCGGACCTATGCCAAACTGTGATTGCAGTTCCCCTGTGATATTACCTCACTATGAAAAGTTACAAAATTATTTCACTCAAAAGCTTATTTTAATGAGAATTAGTCATATTGTACTTTAGTAGGTATATGTGAAATTTGCTGGTTTCTTTCACGGAATCCTTAGTAACCAAGGACTTATATAAAACGTTGACTGTTGACGTTATGCATGCATTTAGATGCTTACTTGAAACCTGCCTTTGTACAAAAGTAGTACTGTAGTCATATAGCTACATTTGAAGAAAAAAACATTTTAACTTAATTGTTCTTCAGATTAATGTGAGCTTGCAACCGTATTTGTTCATAGCTAAATTGGCTCTTTGAAAATGATTTGTGGTTCTTTTTCCTCTGTCTTCAACCTCACTAGAAGTCAGTTATCTGAATAAAATTTCTTATGTGGTGGTATAAGGATAAATTTAAAATATTTTTAATTGCTTTAAAAAGTGGAAGTTAATATGACCTTTTGTGCATTTGATCAGGCCGTTAGGCTATAACTCAGATTACAACTATCGAGTTGTTGTTAGGAGAGTTCACCAAGCAGTAGCTGTAGTAGTTTCAATTCAAAGCACCAGCTAGCAAACATTATTATTACTAATAGAAAGCTAATTTGTAGAAAAATCATTAAAGGCTGCATTTGACCTGAGGTTTCTTGAAAGTTGCTACAAGTTGCATTGCCAGAAAACACTTAAACCGCATTACCAAAAATGTTCATTTTCTATGTTACTTTCAACATTATACTTATTTTTTTTTACCTTTGAAGCGTAATGCAATTGTGCGTTGTTCCATAGTCTGTCTGTACCCAGTTCCATAACGTTCATATGTAGCTTTGCATTACTTGTGTTAAACGTTACGTTGGCTTCAGCACCTGGCCCTGTTATTTCAAAGCAGATTGTCTTGGCTGCATGGAAAGGATTTCATTTCATAAAAGCACATTTCAGGCTTTCTGAGAGCTTTCAGTTTTAATTCAGTTTTACTAGACTGTAGTCAGTGAATATTTAATTCTGTTTGTGGTTAATATGGAAGCAAATAAGTCCAAACCCCAAATGGAGAAAATGGAAACAAATATATCAGCTGTTAATGGTTTTATCATTCAATGCAAAAGCTTATTAAAAAATAGAAATAAAGAAATTGCACAAGGAGTGAGCGAGCCTGCTGGCATCTAAGCTTCAGTATTACCAGTTCCAGTATTTCAGACTCTACTCTGTTTTCTATGGAAAGGAAGTCAGGATTAGCATTTATTTAGCATTCCATTCTATCCATTAATACAATGTTTTAAGTTGCATTAAAGAACAAAACCTGTTCACTTTTGTGGTCAATTGTATTTTTAAATGATCTTGAAATAAACTGATGAAAGCAAACCATATAAAGAAAATCTAGGCATGTAAAATTATGTAGAATCAAATGTCTATTCTTTTCTACGCTCTTTAAAATAGTATACATATGCATTTTATAAACTTAAATGCGTTCCATCGGGAACAATAGTTCTGTTTATTCTGGCTTATTGTGGGTCATAAGAAATCTGAAAATGTATGATATTGACTGAGTTTAAGTACAGTATTATATTTGAACTCAATGAGCCACTGTCTGCAATTTTGTATATGACATAGTATTTGGAAAGTCTAAATCTTTATGGAAAACTAGCTGATAAGGGGCTGGGGGGTGGGCAGGGGAAGGTGCCCCCCGAGGGGGAAGTATGCTCTGCAGATGATGTCTTATTTACTGTTGAACAACAGTTGCTATTTATTTTTTTATTGCATAGTACATCAACATGTACAGAAATCAGATCTGGTTGTGCCACTAGTTAAAATCTTGACTTCTCACTGAATGTTAAGGTAAAACATCAGTACACATGTCTATTCACATGTATTTAATGTGACAGTTTTTCGAGTACTGTATGTGTTAATTTCTACTTTTTTAATATTTAAAATTGCTTTTAAATAAATGTATTCAGTTGATCCCAGATATCTGAACAAGGCCCTTTTGTCAACTGGAATATCGTCCAGGGAGAAAGTCTGGATTCCACGCAGGTAGAACTTCAACACTTGAAATGTTTTTTCTTGAATATAAAGCACCCCTTATATAATGCAATTAAATGTGTTTAACAGTTGTTAAATATGGATGCCGTTGCCTTTATCTGGAAAACTTTACTTGCTGAATTTAGCACCAAAGCACTTTGTCCACGGATTTCCGCATGCTTTCATGTGGCTCTGGCAGGCGCTGTGTGAAGCCCGCTGTGCTGGTGTGGCCCTTCAGCTTGGGGGGAGCTGCCCAGCGTGGCCCTTGGCTGCGCTGCCTTCCGACTCCGTGGCATGGTTTAGTGATGGAGTTGGAGCGTTATGCTCATGGTAGGACTTGATGATCTTAAGGGTTTTTTGCAATATAAAAGATTCTGCCATTCTGCAGTCAGATAACTCTGGCACTGGGAAATCAGAACATGATGGGTGCAAATGTCCCCTTCATATATGAAGTTCAGCTTCAGACCTCAGTTTCTTACAGACAACTGAGTGGCTCACTCTTGAGCTTAAAGCTGTTGGAGATGCTTTTATGAGACACTTATTTTAGCCTTATTTTAGCTTATTTTACTAAAACACAGACAAGCTTTTCAGATCACTACAGAACGCACACAGGACTGCAAGATATTCTCATCTATATAGCTGTAAGCCAAAAATTTTATCTAATACAAACTATTTCAAGTTGTGCTAATGATACTTTCAGGGCTACAGAGAAAATGACTGAAAGTGATTTAGAGCTCAGCCATCTGCTGAGAGAGCGCTCGAGTTTCTTCTTAGAGAAGCTGGCTGCTGTTTGTCAACTTGTCCTTCAGCTCACAGCCCCCTGCACTGCGTTTGTGGGACGTGTGAGTTTGGGCTGGTTCTCATCAGCTGGCATTCAAGCAGCACAAAAAAACAGATAGTGTGTCAGTGCACAGGCTTTGCCTTGTTCCTCTGCGGATCACAGAACAGACCCCAGTGTATGCAGTGAGGCAGGCGTCTGCTTCGGTCTTTTGTAGTGGTGGGGGTGAGGGACAAACAATTAGTGATGGCCATCACATCTGCCAGTCTCACTAGAGCAGAGGAGCAACTATTCAATGGTGTGCTGTCCTGCCTGACAGCTGAGTGTTTGGAATAAGCTGCAGACTTACCTGGGACTTGAAATCCAGTTAACGCAGCTGTGCAGCTCCTGCCTGTCTGCTCTTGGTTCAGGCATTGTGTGACTAGAAACCTCCTCTCCCTTTTTAACCCTTGTTACTTCGTGCTAAAGATCCTTTGTTACTTGTGTGTAGACCCTTTTCTTCTTGCACTTTTCCCTGAGGCCTGAAGGTGTTTCAGTTACCACCAAAAATTCAGAAATCTGATTTTCTTTTGTAGTCATATTGTGTAAATGATTCACCCTTGAGCACTCAACGCTGCCCTAGAATGGCTGCACACTGACATTACTTCAATATATCTACCTCAGTCCACACGGTAGCATTAACCTGGTTGTTTTCGTAACTAATTTCCTCAGCCTGATTCCCAGGAAATACTGTATGGAGAACTTATTACAGCTGTCTGTAAACTTAGAACAACGAGGAGTAGCGTGCTACAGCTTCAAGTCTGAGGTTGTTCTCAAACCCAGCTTAGTAATGGTTTTTGTCCCTCCCTTCCTCCACATCCGTGCTGAGTGCACACATGCCCCTGAGCTGGAGGTGGCCAAGCAGTAAGCAAGCTGCAGCTCCTTCCCGAAACTGCCCACCATGTTTCAGCTGAGACATCTTATTGTGTGGAGAAAGGTGTGTAGTGCAACTCGTGGGACATCGTGCTAGAAAGGCAGATTGATGATCCAGGAAGTTCCTTAGTCTTTGTCTTCCTATAAGGAAGTCAAGCAACCTCTGTAGAAAGCCACCAGAGAGGAAATGCTTAAACTGCCTCTATCAAATGCTGAGCTTATGAGGGAATCTTAGCGTCTAGGACAGCAGGAGAGCAAGGAGCTTCCAGCGTTGAGTTTTGCATGAACCGAAGTTGGGGACTTCTAAGACTTCTGCAGTTGATTAGAAGAAATCGAATTGCTTTGTGTGCAGCAGAGGGTAGCTTACAAGAGTAGAAGGGCTGGAGGGAAGGAGTACAAGCATGACCCTGGACCCTTCTGAAAAATCAGGACTCCATCACTGACATGAAGATTAGTGAAAGGGGTGGGCAGTTCTCTTCTGAGCACTGCCTTTAGGTGGGTTGGCGACCCTGCACATAGCAGGGGGGTTGGAAACTACATGATCACTGTGGTCCTTTTCAACCCAAGCCATTCTGTGATTATACTCACCTAGAGCTCAACCGCTCTGTGAGCGATGAGAAGTGCAGGTCTGCTGTCTGGGAGAAGCAACAAGACTTTCAGTAGCAGTAACACCAGTCAGACCATCAGAGCAGCTGCTGCAGCTGAGCACCATGAGGGAGCAGAAGGCACCTGAGGTGGTGTGTGAGCTGGGGGCTGTATGGAAGGAGGTGCTGCTGCTGCACACAGCCCACATTGGGGCTAAGTCATAGAAGAGGCGTCTCTGTCCTTCCACATGACTTCACAGCCTTCAAAACTATTATACGTGAGGCACAGAGCCCAGGTCTACTCCGTACCTGCTTTACTATATGGGATTCTGTAAACTGCTGCCTCGAGGGTAGGAGTGGAACAGTTGCCTTACTTAAAGCTGGATTTTTCTCAGGTTCATCCAGCTCAGCACCGGTGTTCCTGCCAGGTCTGACTGAGTGAGATGCTACCAAGTCCAGTAGAAAAGCCTCTCCTTTCTCCCTGCCTGCATGCAGAGGAAATGGCTGAAAAGCAGAATAAATTTTGGGGTGAAAGAACCCCTCTACTTCAACACATCTGTCACAACAGACCTTCCTAAAAAGTCTGCAACTCTGCTTCTAGCCTTGTTGCTGCCTTTCAATCTGCTGTGGACGATATTCAGGATTTGTAGCCATTGTGGACATTGCCATGTGAGAGCCATGTGCCACAGCGCAAAGCCTTGCTGAAGCTGCCAGGCAAGAGAACCCTTGGCAAACTGCTGCCAGTAAAGCCAGGCAGAAAAACGCCATTTAAAGAAATTACCTTAAGAGGCGTTAGCCCCTCTAATCCCTGTCCCTTTCTGAATTGGATTGGTGACCCAGGAGAACAACAGCATCTGTTGCTGGAGGGAAAGCTCATGTGCACCCTGAACAGCTGTTCCCGTGGTCAGTGGGGATAGAGGTGGCTGGCTCCTAGGTGAGTCCTCCCTACTGCAAGCAAGATGCAATCCACAGTTGGCATAAAGCCAAGGAGAAACTGTAAGGTGCCTCAGGGACGTTGCAATCACAGAATCATTAAGTTTGGAAAAGGCCACTAACATCATCTAGCCCAACCACCGCTCCCTCCCCACCATGCCACTAAACCATGTCTCTCAGTGCCGCGTCTACATGGCTCTTGAGTCATCATCCCTCCAGGGATAATGACTCCACCACCTCCCTAGGCAGCCTGTTCCAGCTCCACACTACTCTTTAGAGAAGAAATCTTTCCTAACATCCAATCTGAATCTCCTCTGGCATAACTTGAGGCCACTGCCTTTAGTTCTATATTGTTGTTACCTGGGAGAAGAGGCTGATCCCACCTCGCCACAACCTCTTTTCAGGGAGTTGTAGAGAGCAGTAAGGTCTCCTCTGAGCCTCCTCCAAACCCCAGTTCTGCCAGCCATCATAGGAATTGTGCTCCAGACCCTTTACATCTTCAATGCCTTATTTGAACACACTCTAGGGCCACAATGTCTTTTTTGTAATGAGGAAGCCCAAATCACACACAGCACTCAAGCTGTGGCCTCACAAGAGCTCAGTAAAGGGGAACAATCATCTCCCTGCTCATGCTGGCTGCACTATTTCTGATACAAGCCAGGATGCCATTAGCCCTCTTGGCTACATGGGCACACTGCTGGCTCAGTGAGGTCAGCCAGTTGTCAACATCCCCAGGTTCTTTCCCTCTGTGCAGCTTTCCATCTGCTGCATCCCGAGCCTGTAGCTATGTATGGGATTGTTGTCACTAAAATGAAGTACCTGGTACTTGGTCCTGTTAAAGCTCGTACAATCACCCTCAACCCATCCATCCAGCCTGTCCAGATCTTGATCCGTTCTATTTGCATCAAAACGCCTGAGCAGCTCCAGAGACTAAAGGAGCAGTCTGGGTTTGAAGGAAGAGTTCAGCTTTGGTTAAGTTTTGATAGGTGAGGAGGATCAGGCTCGAAGACATCACTGAGGTGCTTCATGGGCCAGCACAGCTGGTAGGTACTGGATGGCTTTGCTTGCCTCCACATTCAGTGCTGCTCCAGAGCTGCCGGCTGCCCTGGTGTTCTCTGGAGCAGCGGGACAAGGCTGGGACCGAGCCCAGCGTCCTGGCTGGGAAGCCGAGCAGCCTCATGGCGACGCGTTCAGGTCAGGGCTTTGGGGCCGCGCCCCAGCCCGGGCACCTCAGGCCCCTCAGGCCCTGCCTCCTCCCTCAGGCCCCATTTCGGCGCCTTTCCTAGGAGCAGCTCCGGGCCGAGGTGCCGCCGCAGGACCTCTGCAGCACGGAGCGGCTCCCGGGGAGACCCGCTGCCCCACGGCTGCGACGCGGCCCCGGGGACCGAGCCGCCCGCTGAGGCCGCGCCCCATCCGGGCGCTCGCGTCGCCCATCGTGCCGGGGGGCTTCGTAGTCCCTCCTCGCCTGGCCGAGGCAGGTGCGAGGGCGGCGGGGAAGCGGGCCGGGCGGCGGAGCGAGGTGCCGGGACCTCCTCTTCCTCCCCCCCGCACCGCTTCCTTTTATAGCGATGCGGCACGGCGCTCGCAGCCCGCCGCCGGCAGCCAACCTGTGGCAGTGACGCCGGCAGCCGAGGCGGAAGGCCGGGCTGCGAGCTGGGCTGCCCCGCTCCAGGTAGGCACCGGCCGCGGGCTGAGGGGAGCGGCCCTCGGGGGGCGCCGAGGGACGGGACGGGGGGCTGTGCTCCGCGGGGGGCTGTGCGCGCGGGTCCGCCGCTCCCCGGGCGTCGTGGGGCGCCGAGCCTTCCGTTGCGGTGAGTGCCGGGCGGCCGCGAGGCCGCGCCGAGGGGCTCGTGTGCGTGAGGGGCAGAGCGCGGGGCTGAGTCCGCGGCGGCCGCGCGTCGGAAGGGACAAACTCTGGCCCGGCAGCCCCACCGTTCCCAGGCGTTAGGAAGCCAAGCGTGTGCTGCGGCGGAGCGGCACCGAGCCGCGCTGCGCGGCGCTGGGAGGAGGCCACGGCGCGGTGGCGCATCCTGCACCTGCGATGGATGCCGGCTGGGTTCCGAGCGGCGGCCGTGGCCTCGTTTGGCTGCCGATGCGTCGGATTCGGTTATGCCTTTCTGCGGGGCGGGGGCCGGGCTGCGGGCTTCGCGGTCGCCGTCGTTCATGCAAATGTCGCACCTGTCGCCCAGCGCGGAGCCGGACTGAGGGGATCCGCGGCGGGGACGCGGCGCCCCCCGGTCCGGTGCGTGGCGGGAGCGGGGCTGTGCGAAAACCGCCCCCGCTCGTAGGAAATGGTGGCGTTTCAAAAGGGTTCGTGGTGAAATCGAGAGGAAGCGGCACAAAGCAGCCCCCAACCCGTGACTCTAACCGGCTGCGGGGCGCCGAGCTGCAGCACCCCCCCGTTATTCAGAAATCTCTGATGAGCGAATCGTTCTTTCACGTAGACGACCCCAGAAACGCGCAGGGGTGCGGCCGACGAGGTGCTTCCTTAGGCGGGTGGCTACAGCGGGAAAGACGCTGCCTTTTCACCCGAAACCCGAACCGAGCAGCGTTCTGAAGAGATGTGAGGTTCCATGGGAAGGTCTTTGTTTCAGTGCTTGGCCCAAACCTGCGTTACTGAGAGAACTGGGAGGGTGCTGGGCACAGAGGAGCTGTGTGGGGCATTGCCTCCTTAACCGAGATCGATAGCGCGGCTTGTTCAGCAAGCAGCACGTACCATGGATTTTCAATAACGTACACAGTGGTGCTTGAGGAGAAAAAATAATTAGGCTTCATTCTGGGGCTCTGAATGTCGCAGCAGCATGAGGAGGTGATGTGCTGAGGGCCTCCTTAACAGCACTTGGGGTGTGCAGGGCATGGCTGCTCTTTGCTGTTGCTTTTACTCAGAGGTGTCAGGGGCTCACAAGAATAAAGGCTGCTGTTCAGCTGAAACACTTCCTGTGCTTGTTGGGGAAGAACATGAGAATTTTGAAAGCACAAGCTTATTTCCTGTGAAGAACTTCTGCTGAAGTGAGGGGTAAAATCACTTTGGAGGGGCAGCTGTAGGATTCAGACAGCATCATTGGCACCTGGCGAAGGGACCGAGAGCTGCCTGTCCAAGCCTGTGCTGGAGAGCACCGTGTGCTCTTGGTTCACCCAGAGCAGGAGGAGAGTTCTTTTCCATCTGCTGCAAACAGCGCTTGGTCAGCACACAGCTGGGCTGCTCTGCAGGCACAAACTGGCTGAGGCTGCATGTCTGCTCCAGAGGGTCTCCTGTCCACCCAAGCAAAGGGTATTCAGGAGTTTAGTCCTACCGTGGTGCTGCTCTTGTAAGCTGAAGGTCATTCCTACAGTGTCTGTCCCTGAGGCTAACTCCATCTGAGATCTATCTTCCCGATCACCTGGTTTAGGTTTTCCTTTAATGCTTACCGTGGCTGTGAACTTGCTTATCAGCTGCATCACTGCAGGCATGCAGAGCTGCAGCCCACCCTGGAGCTGAACCAGGCTTCCAACCACTGTGCAGCCTCACTCCTTCCAGTGTCTGACAGGAGGCTATAGGAAAGAAGGGGATGTGCTCTGTAGCATGTTGTGATAGGACACAGGGGAGTGGTTTTACACTAAGAGATGGGACTTTTAGGTTGAACATAAGGAAGAAGTTCTGTTTAATAAGGGTAGTGAAGCACTGAAACAGGTTGCCCGGAGAGGTGGTGGATGCCTCAGTGCCCCATCCCTGGAGATGTTCAAGGTCAGGCTGGATGTGGCACTGAGCACCTGCTCTAGTTATAGGTGTCCCTGTTCAGTGCAGGAGAGTTGGACCAGATGGCCTTTAAGGGTCCCTTCCAACTCAAATGGTTCTGTGATTCTGCAGGAGAGTGGCTGTGGGTGCATAGGTGGCTTTGGAGCAGCCCAGGCTTCTGCATTGCAGCTGTTGGAGCAGGAATTTCCCCCCTGCAGCCAGGCTGTGCTTTGTGATGGGCAGGGAGCACACTGCACAGTGCCTGCAGTTGCCCAGCTCTTCAGAACCATTTGTTTTGCCCTGCTCTGTGTGGGTCTGGATGTAGCATGGGTTTTCTTTTGGATCCTGAGCTGTTTCATCATCCGCGCACGGTGTATTTTTGAAAACTCTTTCACCCTGTGTTTATTTATTTATTCATGTATTTGTTTGGGATTTTCATTACAGGACACGTGAATTTATTTCCTTAATTTTCTTTCTTTCTGCATTGAAGATGCTTAGAAGGAGTATACGCATGACCTTGTAGATTGAGGTGGGTTAAATGTAGCAGATAGCTTTGGTTTCCATTCCCAGCTTTTTTTTCACGTGGCACAGAAGTTTTTCCATCATAAAAAAAAAAAAGAAAGAAAGAAACAACATTAAAAAAGCAAAACAAAACACAAAAATGCTGCTTTTCATATCTGCTTTGCAGAAATGCTGTAAGATCTTCCCCAGGGTATCTAGTGAACAAACTCTTGTTTTCTCAAAGGCCTGCTGGGTGGAAAGGAAGACTGTCAAACCTCCCAACTGCAGTGGCGAAAGAGGAGTTTTATGAGTGTCAGTAGGACAGTCTTTGTCTGAGCCTGAACCGGGGGGGCCCTGTTTCCAATCCTGAGCTCAAACCTCTCGGCTGCAGCTCTGTTTAAGAAAAAATCAGAGGCAGTAGATGTAATCTGCACTATGAAAATCTAATCTGTGACCTAATTTGTTGTGATACCATGAAGAACCTGTCAGGAGCAATCACTGTAACCCGCGGAGCAGACGCTGCTTTCCAAGAGCTCTCCATGTAGCAGCCTTGGAGGCAGCAGTGCTGGTTCGAGCGTGTATGACTGAAATCCTCCACTCCCAAATTTTAGGGTTAATACACAGACAATGCTCAGCTCACTTCTGTTACTCTTTTAAAATGAAAGTGGTGCAGGCGGCCTTCCTGTGTGTGGAACAACCTCTCGTGCAGGCAATCCCTGCAGATCTGACTGCTTTGAGATATGAGGAAGAAAATGAGCTCCAACCAGAACTGGACAATTCTGTGTGCGTGCCATTATTGCTGTTTACCTGGTGGTTGTTCCTTCTGCTCAGCTGTGGCACCCAAGCAGCTGGTTTGGTCGGTGGTTAGAAGTGTGACTTGTGGGACTGACCGCTCACCTTTCATAGGCTGATCTCAGAGATCGTTCTGGGCCGAGGTTTGGCTGTCCCTTCTAGTCCAGTTTGTTATTCTCCAAGGGGAGAAAAAAAAAAAAGAAAACAAAAAAAGAGCTTCTATGGTGTGCTTTCATTTATTTACTAATTTGGTTATTTATGGTTGGCTAGAAAAATTAGTCCACTTTCTGTAATGTTTTGCTTTTCCTTTATTGCATTTCTTGTGAGTATTGCTACAGGTAGCAGCAACAGGATGAGAGGTAATGGCCTCAAGTGGCATTTAGGTTGGATATTAAGAAAAAATTTTTCTCTGAAAGCGAGTTCAAACATTGGCACAGGCTGCCCAGGGAGGTGGTGGAGTCACTGTCCCTGGAGGTATTCAAGAAACATGGAGATGTGGCACCGAGCAGTGATTGAGCGGGCACAGTGGGGATGGGTTGATGGTTGGATGTGATGACCTTAGCAGGCTTTACCAACCTTGATGGTTCTGTGATTCTATTCTGTGATTCTCTGTGTTACTGAAACTGTAGCACTGAAAATCTGGTTCCACAAGGACAAGGAAGGAAAGTTTTACAGGTTGGGAACATGTGAGGAATAGGCTGATATGTTGGAAATGGTGTCCCTAGGCCTGAACGCTGCTCCATCAGACTGGGAGAAATCTTAACTGAGGAACTGCTGCTCTATCAATAACTGACAGCAGAGCTGGGCTTCCTGTTTGATTGTTCTAGAAATAACAGTTCCCTTTTTTAAAAATATTATCTTTAAAGTTCTTTACTTGAAAGTACTAAATTAAAATATACAGGGGCATTCCATTAATAACATCTAAAATTTGTGTCTGTGCTCAGTGAGATGGCATCATTCCACTGGGGCTCGGAGAGCTTCCTGGTTCCTAGCATCCGTTAGACATATGTCTGCATAGACTACACGTATTTGCATAGTGTTTTGTAAGTTCTGTGCCCTTTCACCCATGCTGGGCACTTAGTGCTCATGTTTCAGTGTATTATTTGTTTATTTTTGTTCACTCCAGACTTTTCCCTCCACCCGCTTGCTTCCTCTCCCAAACATTTTGCCCTTAGTTTTTCACATACTCTTTATGTGCAGAACTGCTGCCTCTTCAGGTGGGCTCAGCATTTTGCCATCCACTCACTCCTACAGGAGAGGGGAAATGGATCTATGGGTAAGAGGAGGAGCAGAGGCAGGAAGAAGATACCTGCACTTGTCAGGGGGGATCCTTTCCCCACTGCTCAGCCCTGCTGAGGCTGAGAAGTGCTGTGTCCGGTGCTGGCACCTCCAGTATGGGCAAGAGACCTGGATGTACTAAAGGGAGTCCAATGTTGGGTCACCAAGATGGTCAAAGGACTGGAACATCTCTTCTGTGGGGAAAGGCTGAGAAGGCTGGGACTGTTCAGCCTGGGGAAGAGGAGGCTCAGTGGGCTCTCATCAGTGTCTATAGATATTTGAAAGGAATCAAGAGACTCCTGACAAAGAAGTCAGAAACAGGTTCTTGTCAGTAGTGCCAGGACAAGAGACAGTGGGCACAAACTGGAACACAGCAGGTTCCATCAGAGCACAGGGAAGCATTTCCTCACTGTGCAGGTGACAGAGCCCTGGCACAGGTTGCCCAGTGGCCGTGGGGTCATATCCTTGGAGAAGACCAAAAGCTGCCTGGATGTGGTCCTGAACACCCTGCTCTGCATGTGCCTGCTTGAGCAAGGGGTAGACCAGATGGATCCAGAGCTCCCTACCAGCCTCAACCACGCTGTAATTTTCGGAAGGTGAGCAGCAAGGAGAGGAGATGTGGGTTGCCTTTGTTCCTCTTGCCCTAAAACAGACCTTGCCCTAAAGTGATGGGAAGCAGGACAGAGGGAATGAAAATAGTAGAGGAAGGATAGCAGTGTGTGAGTTCACATCACGTGTGTGTGCATGCAGCTGTGGAAGGCAGGGCAGTAGGCTGGCTTGTGTGCAGAATGTGGGAGTGCATGCGCCAGCCCCAGGCACCTAGCAGAGTGCAGCCAGGCTGGAGGCCTCACTCCCTTCCTTAGCTCAGCACATTGCAGCTTGATAGCGTGTTTTAATGGGTAATTTTTTTCCATTTCCTTATTTCTAACAAAAGTTTCCCACCTCTCCTTGGACACGACCAATTTCTCAACTATGCAGGGTGCATATAGCAGTTAACAATCCATCAAAAAGAGAAGAAAACCCCATGAAAATAGCATGCCTGTAGGTTTAAATTAGACAAAGGCTAAAATTAGGAGGAACAGGCCTATCTGCGGCTATGCAAATAAGCTGAGAATTAATATTCAGCTGACTGCTGAAGAGGGCAGGCAGAGGTTTGCAGCTTGCACTTCCCTTGGCTTGTCCCGCTTGTGTCCTTGCTGTCTCTCCTCTGCAGAGCACTGCCAGTAGTTAATGGAGAGCTACACAAAAGCTGCTAACACTGTGCCAAAGCTAAGGTTAGCAGTGACTGGTGTTTTTGCCACTCCAATTTATTTGCCTGAGTGCCATGAACGGATGCACACACAGGGTCACTCATTGCCAGAGCCCATACGGGGCCTGGCTCTACCTCCCATTTCCTGGGCGAGAAGCGTCCCCCACACGCTCGCTCTTCTTTCATTTCCTCAGATGTGGTTCACTTTCCACCACTGTAACTGTGTTGCTATTAATGGGGCTGCAGTATAAACCCATTGCTGAAATAATTCACGTTACAAGAATAACTCTCGGTCTGCTTGGTTCCTGGCAGGTTCTCTTTTCACTTTACCTCCTGCCATCATTTTCACTTGCAGCGTGAGCCATCCAGTTTCATTTGCACGAGTTAGGGGGCAATAGACTGGTAGAAAAGAATGGAAGCTTCCCAGTGGAGGGAAAGATGATAAGAAAAAAGGTATCTTGATTGCTGGGGAGGGAGCTGTAGTGGTGAGGAGGTGGTGAAGTTATTTGGTGCTTCTGGTAGAAGTGACATATGGCTCATATGGTGTCAGTGTGTGTGTTTGAGTGTTGGGGGGGTTGTGTATAGGCTTGAGGTAGGGAGATCTTGAAACCCAAAGCCAGGAGAGCTGCAGTTAGTCTGCAACTGTATTAATCTGAAATAAAGACAGGGCTCAGTGACTGATCTGTGCTGGGGGGCAGCGGGAAGCTGTTACACAGAGCTGCAAGCAGGCAGCAAGAGCTCTGGCCAGGAGGTGAAACTCTTGGGAGTGGATGTTCTGCCTTCCCTCCAAGTGAATTGGAGGTCAGTTGGAAATCAAAATTAAACAATGCCTTACTGCAGCTTTGAAAAGTTTACTCAAGTTGCTGGCGTTGTTCCAGCACAGTTAAACCAAAGAGCCGCCTCACGGAGCAGCTCAAGGCGGTTCAGCCACCGACAGTCCGACGCGCAAGGCCTGCTCCTGCTCTGTCACCTTGCTGCCACTAAGACACGTAGACTGCAGGAGCAGGCAGGGCTGCATTGCACGCCCCACAGCCTGCCCCACCTCTGGCAGTGATGGAGGCTTGTGACAGGCCTGGGCAGTGCTGAGGGACCGTCCCAAAGTGGCACCCACCATTCATTGTGTTGCAGGCTGCCCTAGGCCTGTGTTTCTCTGCAGCCCTGTGCCCTGCCAGAGACATAGGATGATGGGTTTGGGTTTTCGTGGTGACAGGTCTGAACGAATCAGAAAAAGTTAGAGGAGTGAAAAGAAATAGCAGCACCCAAATCCTATGAATGGTTGTAAAGTAAAAAGATGAGATTTATATTAGATGTTAGGAAGAAATTCTTTATTCAGAGGTGGTGAGGAACTGGTGCAGGCTGCCCAGAGCAGCTGTGGGTGCCCCATCCCTGGAGGAATTCAAGGCCAGATTGGATGAGGCCCTGGGCAGCCTGAGCTGGTGGATGGTGACCAGCCCACAGCAGGATGTTGGAGTTAGGTGATCTTTAAGGTCTCTTCCAACCTAAGCCATTTGATGATGCTATGACATCCTGTTTTGTCCGTCACGGAACTGAATAGGGCAAGTGCTCCTCTCTTTGAAAGCTAAGGTGGCGACCTCCCTCTGAAGTACTGACTGAATGACCAAATATGATCTGCCGTGCATCAACATTTGGCATCCCGCTTACATTCAAGCGTTAGAAAGTATTTACTGTATGTGTCAGTGTTCTCTTTTTAGTGTGCTCAGAGTATTGCAGAGATCTGCTGGCAGTGGCCTACATCAGCCTGTCAGATGGGAATGTTGGTCAAATTTCCTGTGAATGAAGAAGCCATTCAAATCTCTTAGAGTTGGGACCAGGTTTCTTTTCTGCTTTGAAAGGACGTGCTTTATTTTAGGAGTGTGTTGTCATGCTTCTGCAGAGTGCTCTCGGGAGATGGTGCAGCTGATGCAGGACCAGCAGATGTTTCTCCTGCAGAGCCTAGCAGCACAGCAGCCAGTCTCAGGCAGCAAGAGAAGGGGTGTCAAGGTCCTGGAGGAAAATACTGTGCTCAGGTGAGCACGTCATGTCTTGTGGGAAAGGTCTGATTTTGTCAGCTTTGTACCTCTGCCCATGCCAGCAGTGTGCTGAAGTGCAGGAAGCCCATGGCTTGTCCCTTGGAGATGTTATACAAAGCCACCATAAAGATCGTGGGCGATCAGTTACGCACCACCGCACAGGGTTGGGGTTGTTCCTGGGCAGTTGTTTTCATAGAGCTGAATAAGGTCATTTGCATATTGCATAGGGTTTGGGGCTTTTCCACTTCCTCTTGACTGTGCTGGGTGCTGCTGTTTGTATGTCTGTGAGGAAAGTATTGTTCTCAGTTGCAGCCTAAATTTGTGCAACTTCCTCTGAGCAGCAGCTCCCAGAAATGCAACCACCTTTGGGGAAAGGGACCTCGGAGGGGAACTTACAGAGTGCTTATTCTCCTCTGCTGGTTCCTCATAGGCAAGATCGTAGCCTTTTCTCTCCCCTGTGTGCTGGAAAACGAGCCCTGTGTTCTGCCTCCAGCTCGCCTGTTGTGCAGCTGTGCCAGTTCAGTCCACACGCCGGTCAAAGCAAGGTGCTGGTAGTTGGTTCAGCCAGTTGACCAGGTCTCCTAGGCTGTCCTCCCCTCTTCTGCAGGATGGAGCCCAAACCAATGCACAAGTGAAGGTGAAGTTAATTACATTTTAAGCTACTAGGAACTCACTGTCTGTGAGTCAGTTGTGGATCTGTCCTAAATGTCTGTTTAGATTGTCTTTTGCACAGTGTGCTGAATAATGGCTGTGCTGGAAGAGTGGCCAGAGCCCTGCCTGGGACCCAGATGAGCTTCCCCCTCTTGGTACACTTTGTTTTGTGCACTGGTTTTTTTTGGGCTCCAGTCCTGGAGTGGATTGCACTGACATTAGCAAAACACTGCCAAATCCCCCAGGTGTTGCTCAGCAGGATCAGGGATCTTTGGAGATAAAAACATGCAAAAGAGGTATTTTTAGAGGTCACTAAAACTCAATCCTTTATTTCGAAGTTTTCTTTTGCCCTAAACACCACTACTGCAAGTAAAATAGGTGAATTTAGGTTCAAGCCTCATCTGAAGATGCACCAGTAAATACAGAGAACTTCAGAAATTGCTCTTGCTTTCTCTGATGTCGCTTTAAACCTTTGAGTATACAGACATTAAAAGACACTTGATGAATGTACTAAACATTCCTCGCACACTTCTCTTCCAGCACCCAGCTGACCTCAAATCCTGAATGAAATGAATTTGCATTTGTTTTTAAAAATGTCTCATTTTGTGAATCAAAATGTCAACGCTTCTGAAAACAGTCCCACAAGAGACTGTTCTCTTGAGTTTAAATTGCTGGATCAATTTCCCATTAATACTAAGGGTGTTTAAAGGACAAATTCTCTGCCTACTGCAGTGAAAATTTACCCCGAGGTATGACATTTCACCTGCCATCAAGTGCAAGATAGTTGATTATAATGGACTGGAATAGCTAGATGTGCACATACGGGTAACAAAAGAGGGTGAGCATCATGGAAAACCTTGTCTTTCCTCATATTTTTTTGCTTTTTTTTTTTTTTTTTGCCATGGAAACTTGCATGCTCTTTGCAGTTTGTATTACTGCACTGCTCAGAAGCCACTGCATGAATCCGAGCACAGTTTAATTACGTGCCATAGAAGTGCAGAGTGAGCCCTGAAGAGTTTCCACTCAAAAAGGTGTAAAGAAACCGGAGCATCAGGGCATGTCTGAGGTTTTGTAGCTGAGCAGCAGCCACAGCGCCCAGTTCCAGCTTTTCCCGTTCCTGTACTGGACCACAGAGCTGTGAGCCTGATCGTGTGTTCTTTTGCTTGCAGCTGTGCTGACAGCCCACAGGGCTTCACCACAGCTAATCTGTGCAACTCAGCACAGCTCTGGCTTGTGTTAGAAAAAGGGAGGGGGACAACTGGCAAACTTCAGTCCTCTCCTTCTCATATGAAACATGGAGGCGACTGCAATGAGCTATCAGCCAGCTAAGGTAGAAAGTGTGGCTACAAACTATTTGAACCCAGGGTCATAGTGGATCTGAGCCTGCACTAAGGCATGTTTACATGAGTTAGTGCCAGCATAACCTAGGAGAACACACCATAGAGTTGCACTGCGATGTCCCTCCCATGCACTATCACAGAAAACAAATGCCAGGATGGTGAGCTCCAGGAGCTGAATAAAAGAGCTTCGGTGTCAGAGAGCCTTACTCAGTTCCCTGTCTTCTGCTGTAGGCCATCTATGTTTCCCAGAATTCCCTGTGCTCTTGCCAATTCCCATCGATAGCGGTGGTTTGTGGTTGTAAAGCTCAGCATTTGTCTCCTCTGTGCAGGGAGACCTGCATCAGTGTGTGACAGTTCTGAAGTCCCAGGCCTCCCAGAGCAGCCCTCCGAGCACGAAATCAAATTCTTCTTTATACTGTTATCTTCCCTGAGATCTGAGATGCTGCAGGTGTGGGTTTGCAAGTCTTCTGAGTCCTTCTGATGGGGTTTGTGAGAAAAGGTTCTGACAAATAGTCATGGCTGCCAGGCAAATTCTGTGGTAACTGGAAGAAGGGAAACATCATTCCCATATTCAAGAAAGGGAGAAAGGAAGGTCTAGGGAGCTGCAGACTGATGAGGCTTACATCTGTGCCTGGAAGGTTGTGGAGCAGATCCTCCTGGAAGATATGTTAAGGCACATGGGAGATGAGGAGGTGACCTGAGGCAGTCAGCATAGCTTCAGCAAGGGCAGGTTGTGCCTGACCAATCTGGTGGTCTTCTACAAAGGTGTGATGGCATCAGTGGAGAAAGGAAAGGTAACTGATGTTGTCTGTCTGGACTTGTGCAAGGCCTTTGACATGGTCTCACACCACATCCTTATCTCTAAGTTGGTGAGAAATGGAGAGATGGATATGAAGGCTGGACTGTTAGGTGCATAAAGAATTAGCTGGATGGTCTCAGCTAGAGAATAGTGGTCAGTGTCTCTGTGTCCAAGTGGAGGCTGGCCACAAGTGGCATTCCCCAAGGGTCAGTCTTGGGACCAGAGCTTTTCAACATCTTTATCAGTGACATAGTGGGATTCAGTTCAATCTCAGCATGTTTATGGATGACACCAAGCTGGGTGGTGTAGTTGACGCAATAGAAGGAAGGGGTGCCATCCAGAGTGACCTGGTCAGGCTTCAAAAATGGGCCCTCAGGAACCCAGTGAGGTGGACGGTTGCACTGGATGATCTTGTAAGGCCTTTTCCAACCTTGGTGATTCTGTGATGCCAAGTGCAAGGTGTTCAACTTGGAGAAGGCTGTGGGGAAACCTCATTGTGACCTTCCAGTATTTGAAGGGAGCTTATTAACAGGAGGGAGACCAACTTTTTACACAGGTGAATGGCAGGATAAGGGAGAATGGCTTTGAACTAAAAGAGGGGAGATCTAAGTTAAATATTAGACAGAAATTCTGTATTCAGGGGATGTTGAGGCACTGGAACAGGCTGCCTAGAGAAGTTGTGGATTCCATCTCAGGAGGTGTTCAAGGCCACGGTGGGGTGGTAGTAAATCTACCAGCCCAGATGAAGCCTACTTTCTGTGTTTTGCAGCTGAAACATTCTTCAATCTGCCTTTTTTTTTTTTTTTTTTTTTTTTCCAGATAGAATCATTCAGTTCCTGTCTCTGTGTATTTTTTTTGAGATTGCAGTTTGAGTAGGAGCGGCTCCAAGATGTAAGTAAGTGTTTGATAGGAATGCCACTCCCTGCTTTAGGAGGCCCCAGAAGTTCATTAGATGTTTAATAGCTTCCAGTCAGAGCTGTGCTCGATGGATCTGAACTGGTGACCGAGAGGGGAAAGGTTCCCTCACACATTTACAAACCCTGAGGCATCTGTTCCCCAGACACAGATTTGTCCAATTTCCCTACACCGCTGATGACCTGCCCTGAAATGATACTCGCATTCCCTTAGGAAATCCCTTGGGTTGATATCAAGTAGATAGTTATTTTTGGGTCCTTTCCCAGAGAGAGAGTGCGCTGTATTGCTCTGATCCCTGCGCACCAAATAAATACATCATCAGACTGTAGTAAAGGACCAAAAAGCTTTATTGAAGGGGAAACAGATGATTAATAATTGAGGATAGTTCACTGTATTGTTTTTGAGCCAAGTAAAGCTAATAGAGCTTTTCTATAGCAGAGATAAAAGAGTTAGAGTATCAAGAGTGAATTGATTGCAGCATTTAATGGGAACATAAAATTCAGTTAATGAATTACAATGGTTAAATCTGCATTAAAGTGAAACAGGCATCTCCCAAGCAGTGTATTAAGCATTTTTAAAGATTACATAAAGTAAACAGAAAACAACAACAACTCCACACCTTATTGACTTCTAAATATTTGTATATTTCCTTTTTCCCTGGGGAAGAACCTCGTGTGATCGGATTTTAATCCATTTATCCTAAAGCTCTGGGTGCATGTGTATGCATGTGCTTTTCCCTCAGCACCTCTCAGAATTAAACAAAGCCTTTCCAAGACGTTGATCAGTGACTAATTCTAACAACATTCTCTGGTGTCTGTCTGCAGTGTTTTGTTGCAGGGAGGATTATAGTGCAGAGAGAACAGGGTCCACAGATGTGTTTGTGATAAAGGTTCTGAAGGAGGAGAGTCCCCAGCTGCTAGTTGGCTGAACATTACCCACCCCATGTGCAGCTTCCTAATTTATGTGTATATTCTCTATTTCTCTACAATAACAGAAGAACATACAGTATTGAAAAGGGAAAACTGAATCATTGGAAAGAATAGCTGAACTTCTGGTGGGTGGGGAAGGTCTTAAAATGTTCTGTATTGAATAACTTAAAGGTTTATTGCAGAATAACCAGCAGCCATTCCTTCTCAGTGACAGTCATTATGTTCTAATGTTTTCTCCCTTTGCAGCCTTTTTAAAGCCATCCATTTGTTCTTCTGAAACCTTTGTCCAAGTTGAGCATGATGCTTTTCCCACCCAGAAATCTTTCAGTCTTCTTTCATGGTCACCACTCAATCTTCTGGTGGGGACACATCCCCCTCTTGGCCATCTGGCCACATTCGGGTCTTCTTTGAGCACAGCCCCCTCTGCGCTAAACCCAAGCTTGTTAAACTCATCTGCAAAACCTTTGATGAGCTCAGGGCCAGAATCTGTCATCCGAACTGTGGTGTGCTGTGCCTTAGGACAGAAGTGACCCCATTAAAACCACTCAGAAGCATGCATACTTAGGACTTACGTTCATCTGCTCCCACGTGGTTCCCCTGATCGTTTCACGTCCCTGCCAGACTTCTCTCAGCAAACGATAGAGATGTTATTTTTGCCTGCATCCATCCCTCCCATCCTTTAAAACTAAAGTTCAACAAATAGTTAGGATTAAAGTAAAACTGTGAACGTAATAGAAGCATGGAGAAGCAGTTATTATTTGCCTTTGCTTGGAAGAGAATAAGATGCAATTAAGGAATAAAAGGTCGTGTCAACAGCATGGCTTAGTTTTTTACATATGCAGTTACTGAAATTTAATGGTATAAATTTTGGTACCACTGACAGCCTACTGAGTATTTACATTTAATCCAAGTGCCAGAAAAAAAAAGAACTTCTCTACAGTGAGGGTGACGGAGCACTGGAACAGGCTGCCCAGGGAGGTGGTGGAGTCTCCTTCTCTGGAGATGTTCAAGACCTGCCTGGATGCCTACCTGTGTGACCTGCTGTAGGGAACCTGCTTTGGCAGGGGGGTTGGACTCGATGATCTCTGGAGGTCCCTTCCAACCCCTGCAATTCTGTGATTCTGTGAAAAATGGTCAAAGCTCTTCTGAGAACAGGCTGATACCTCACAGGAGAAGACTGTTTTGCTTCTTTAACTTTTCTAGCTCATTTGCTGCCTGAGACAGGAATCCTTTAGCATGATGAATGCATGACCACCTATTAAAAAAAGGGTTTATGACGCATTCCTGTAGAGGCAGTGTGGTCACAGTGGGAAGCTGCTCGTTCTGCTCTGATCAGTACCAAACTGTACCTCAGCTATGATTCAGGAACCCACACATCTCTAGTGGAACTGCATCCAGCTCGGTGTAAGCAGAATATTTCCCAGCCCATGCAAGGAGTTCATCTGCTGTATGTGAAAGAATATTAACTTTCCATTCATTGAGTGAGCTCAGAATATGCTTACGCAGTTGAAATGTGCAGTGTCAGCTTTACTCCCTTTTCTTGCTAACTGAATATTACACAGCTGTGCTTGGTGCTAGATTTAGCCCTAGGTGCCATGTTCATGCTCAGGAAAACAGAAGAAAAAGATGTCTGGTGTGCAGGGTTTCTGTTGGTCAACAAAGGAAGTGCTGCAGTGCATGCCTAAATGCTTTGTTTTACTGCAGCCTTCATCAGCTTCCAGTCTGTTCCTCACAGATTACAGTATGGGAAGAAGTCCTGGCTTTCTGTTTCCTCTGCTAGCACGTTTGTCTTTGCAGTTAGAGAGACTTTTGCTTATAAGAGCACTAGGACTCTGTCATTTGAGCTACGCAGGCGTCTTAAAATGATCACTCTCCAAGACTTTGGATTGGGAAATTCTCCCACTGATAAGATTGCTGCTTCCTTGCTTATTGAAGTCACTGGTTGGTCTACAGGAAAATGCGTACGAGGGGCTTCTTCAACATTTTTTGCATACTGCAGTTATTTAACGTCTGTTGCTTTTAGGAGCACAATGGTGGAGCTGCTCGAAGATCGTGGTATAATGAGATGCAGCAGATGACTGTAGCATAACAGTATTTTAAGAGGGAGATATAGTTGGTGAGCCAATAACTTAATTGTCGTCTTTTTTTTCTTCTATTATTCAGCAGCCTTGTACTTAACATCACTCAGATCATAAATGAAGTTTATAGTAGTTCAAGTGGATGTCCCAAGCTTTGATCAGCTAAACTGAATGCTACCTTTCAGATGGGAACAAGCAGCCAGATCCTTACGAGGACAGAACAGCCTCAGAAATGGCACTGCAGCCCTGTGAGGTGCTGAGCACCATCAGATCATGGCCACCAGGCATTAAGGTGACCTGCAAAAGGGGATGCAGCCTGAGGGGGACCTAAGCTTGTCCTTGCTCCCACCAATGCTTTACACTCTCATGTTGAGATGTCTGCATTCGTATGTTGAATTCAGAAATTGGCCTCTCTGGGACTGACTCTCCAGAACTTTTCACTGAGGTGCTTTAATTAGTTTACCAGTTTCCCTGCTGAAAGTTTTCAACATCCCCTGTGATCCAGAGAGGAAGCTAACTGTCACTTCAGGGATCAACTGAGACAACATGAAATGGTCTCTTGACAGTGTCCCTTGGTGATCACTAGATACAGACCAAAAATCATTTATGAACCAGATGCTGTTTTAAAGGTTCCTAATGACAATTAGGCTAAGCACTTTAGGAAAAGGGGGAAAAAAATAATTTAAAAAAAAAAAAAAAAAGAAAGAAGATGGATACATTGCTACAAGTGATGTGATCAAAGCAAAATACCAGTCTCATGCTCCTGAGGTAGGTAGAATTCTCAATTAAATTGATGAATATTGGTTTCCTCTGGGGTGGCACAATTACCTTTGCTTAAAATCAAAAATTGGTTTCTCTTCCAGAGAGTAATGAAGCAGTCTAGCTTTCTTAAATATTGCCTTTCCCGTTCCCTGAAACATTGATTCTGTCCATTAACTGGAACACCATTACACTGCTGATTGACCCGAAACGTTTTGTGCAAAAAGGGAAAAGGCTGGTGCAGAGCTTCCAGCTCAGATGCAGTGTTTGCTTCTCATGGTGCTCCTGGTGGTCAGCTTTGTTTTATGAACTTGACTGAGGGTTGAAGTGAAGCGCCTGGAACTCTCCATTGCACCTCAATTCTGCAGCCTCTTCTTACCTGCTGAAGCACTTAAATATTCTTAGCTGCCACCCAGAGTAAATAAGTGCAGTGGTGTTTGGGTGCCTTCAGAGAGAAGTGATAATCCAGCACCTTGAAGAGGTTGTTGTTTTGCCACTGCACCGAGTTGAAGCAGGCTTCTGTTGAACAGATCACAAAGTCATTGCACTAGGTTATTCTTCACATCTGTGTGCCATAAGATGGAAACTGCAGTCAGGGGCCATGATGTTGACTTTGGTAATGCTGGATCGTCCCCACTGCTTGGCAGGCTTCTTGCTGTCCAGCTCACCAGTTTGCTAACAGAGTTTTTTTTGCACTGCAGTTACTCAAAGTATGGAGCACAATGCTGTCCATAAGTTGGCTAGTGAAAAAATACTGTATTCCACAAAAGAAAAAGAAAAAATAAAAAGAAAAGCCTGAAAATTTCAGCATCTAATGCTGTGTTCTGCTCTGTTCTGTGACTGGTCTATTACTGTAATTTCTCTTTCAATTTTCAGCAGAGATAAAATATAATTAAAATAGAAGCTGCAGTTCCTCTTTTTACCTTCCCTTATGCTTACTGATCTGCAGTCTTCTTTCTAATGCAAGCTTAACACCTGCCATTTTCTTTTTATTCCTCTTTTTGCTTCCTTGTCTAATATGGGTAAGCTGAGAAAGGGCAATAAAATGTAAAAACAAAAGAGCTTTATTTTGTGAAATCCCCGTAATCTTTGATCACAGTCCAACTCTGTACTCTCCTATGTTGACTTCAAGGAGCTGTTCATTAATCGAATGTGTGTTACAGATCTTAGCTGAGGCACGCTGCACCAAGAGGCCGTGCTGATCATTTGCAGGGAGCAACTGCATCAACAGATGAGAAAGCTTGAAAACAAGCTGAGACGTTGTAGAGGCAGAAGAGGAGATGACTCACATAGTCAGTCATGTGAAGTGACTGGGGCACAGCACTGGGATACAGTCAGTTTTTGGCCAGAGAAGCTGTGGATGCCCCATCCCTGGAGACACTCAAGGTCAGGGAGGATGGGGCTCTGAGCAACCTGCTCTAGCTGTAGGTGTCCCTGTTCAGTGCAGGGGAGTTGGACTAGCTGCCTTTAAAGGTCCTATGGTTGTGTGATTCTAAGTGTCTCCAAGTTAGTTGTAAAAAGACAGAACTGAAATGCATTGGTTTCCCCACTTGCCACTTAAATATCAAAATGACCTTTGAGGGAAAAAAAGGACATTTTGAGATTACAAGTGCTTGTCTCTATGCAAGTGTGAAACATTGTAATTGTTTGCTCTTACAGTATCTGGAAGCACTTCAGGCATCCTTGCGAGCACAGAATGATTTGACCTTGGCTTTTTGTTTTGTCTGTGCTGTTTTGAAATTTATGTTGATCATCCATATTTTGTTGCAACTGTTTATATTTCTGAAGAGCTACATTTGTATCAGAGAATTTCTGCTACCTACAATGAGAGCCCTTAAGGACACTGTAGTGTGAATGTGACTGCTTCCGCAATCCCTCATCTAAGGTGAAGAAATCTGGAAGGGGGAGGGCGGAACCTGATGTCAGCTTTATCTGATCTGAAAGGTGCTATGAACCACAGCAGTGTAACAAAGAATCTCTGCAAAGCTGCTGCACTTTTCCAGTCTTGAAATGTTGCTATAAGAAATCTTGTCTCTTTAGAGATTAAATATATGCGTACATATATCTGTATGGATATGAGATGCTTACCATTTTCATCCACAGAAAGGTAAAGTTGGTGCTGTTCCCCCACCATACAGACAATACTGTTGCCAATGGATGGTGCAGGCTGTTGTCTTTGCTGAGTACAAATGAGAGAAGATTACTTCCTTTTTTACTTTGGACTTTCCCCCTAGGCTACCATTAAACCTAAAAGTAGCAGTTATTCTAACTGTGCATGGTACCCAAGGACAGCTTTGCTTCTCTATTTTAATTTATCTATGCAGCTGTCTATATCTAAAATAAATTCATCTTTTGTCACTGGTACACACACACACACACATACTAGATGTGCATTTCCAGTACTGCATTTAGAGCTAAATAATCTTTGCTCTATGAGCCTGCTCTGACCTATTTTCTCTCCTAAGGGTCAGTTTACTTACCTGGCAACAATACTCCTACTAACAAAACAATCTACATGCATTTGGGAGCATAAGAGCACTTTTGTTCTATTAACACTCCTAATTTTACAATACTGACTGGCAAATATCATCTCCTGTTATTATTTTTTTGTATTTATCGCAGTAATAACCTGGTAAAGTCATTTTCTATTCAGAAGGAGCAATTAAGAAATTAAAAGTGAAGGCAGAACTAATAGAAAATTAGTGGGTTTTAAGTCATGCAACATTTTCCAGATTGTTCAGTAATTTTTATGCTTCAATTATGTGCAGTGTGGATGTCTTATATGAAGCTGCTGTTAAAAACTTAGGTTCTAGGCACTCTTACTTGTACTCCTGAAAGGTGAGAGGTCCAACTCAAGACGAGAGGTCCAACTCAAAATTTGGGAGAGCCCTAAAGAGTAAATATTGCTATAAAACTGCTTATAGTAGCAGTAGAAGAGGATGTTTTTTCTCCCCCTCGCTCCCCAACACTCCATTCCCCAGGCAGTGTATAATGTTATGAACATCAAAAATTGTTCATCCCTGAGGCTGACTGCATTGTTTCCTTAGCTCTGTATAACAGAACAAAGTTCTCTATAAGAGAGGTGCATTAAACCTACAGATGATGCGTCCAAGATAAACTTGGAGCATGATTCTGCTTCCTTTGAATGCAGCTCAGTGGGACTTGGATCTCTCCTTGCCTGGCACACAGACTGCTGACTACTACAGAGACGAGAGAAAATGTGGTAGTGACCTGCTGGCGTCTCAGGGAGGAGGCTGCATCCATCTCCTACAGTGCAGATTTTTTATCTGCTGATTGCAAAAAATTCTTCCTGCAGCAGAAGTGAAAGGTCGCATCAAGCACTTCAGCCTAACCTATACAAATCAAACACAAGCAGAACTAGGACTTCTGGACTTCTGCCAATCTGCTCATAAACTTCTGCTGTGAAAATCTTTCCTATCTTTTTGGACATCTCACCTATTGCTCAATCTGCACTAACCTGTAACAGCCCCCCAGGCTTCTCTCAGCACTTGCCCTGCTTAGGTGGAGGCAGCAGACAGTTAGGAACATGGTTTACCAGCCCTGGTGTTGTCTGAACGCTATTTGAGAACGCAGTTTACAATGTAATTAATTCTTTTGATTGCATCAGGCAGATTCTAGAGCTAGACTGCACTCACAGCCTGCATCCTTTGCATCCCAGGAGGCTATTTTATCTGCAATACTTTTTTAAAAAAAAGTTTATTAAAGCCGTATTTCTTACCCTACCAAGTTATGAGAGAAACTGAGTTCAGTTTAAGTTAACATATATACAGCTATGAAAATGTAAAGAAGAGAAATACACTGTTGCATATTAATCTCTGAAGTCCTTTCCATTTTTCCTCTTTCTCAAATTGGGTTCAGGGGAGCTTAGCATTCACTTTTATTTTACAGTTCTCAAACTGGCATCTGGGTTCAGAAGAGAAAGTAGCTGATGTGATTAGGCTTTCAGGTGGCTCGTGTGGCTCTCTTCACATTGATTCTGTGGGGTTTCAAGGAGAGCCAGCCACCTGTTTTGTCTTGGTTGTATCTGTGCATTCCTTCCGGCTGTCCTGCTCATTCTCAGAACTGTTCCTAGCATAGAGTAAGTGGCAGCACCAAATTTTTAGAGGCAAGGCCTTGAAATCAGAAGTTGCTTTGTGTTCACTGAGGTGGTTATTTTGTATGGATCAGGTGAGCAATCTCACCAAATGTAAACTGAGCCTTTGACTTCTTCAGCCATTTGTAGTGAAGGTCAGATGAGATTTCATGGGGCTGTTTTGAAAATAATTGTGTAGATTCCAGATAACTTTTTTCTTTCTCTGTGTGTATTTGTGTAATTCTCCTATAGAAGCAGGCCCGAAAACAGGATATTGATGCTATCCCCCTGTTCTTGCAAATTAGAAGTAAAGGTAGTTTGAGATGTGCATCCTCTGCAGAGTGACTGATGGAGTCACCATCCCTGGAGGTGTTCCAGAAATTTGGAGATGTGGCAGTGAGAGACATCATTCAGTGAGCAATATTGTGGTAGGTGGATGGTTTGACTAGATGATCCTAGAGGTCATTCCCAACCTTAATGATGTTCGGTGTTCAATGACACCACAACCTGAGTGATGAAGTGAGTGTGCAAAAGGTGAAACCTTCAGAATTTATTTTTTTCATGAAGATGTGTATGTGGAAATGAAAAGTCCTTAAGTCAGTGAACAAAATGTCATTAAAGTACATTTTTGTATTCCTTAGCACAACTTGCATACCTTTTGATTTATGGGAGATAGAAAGCACAATATTGGCCATTGGGTGCTCCTTCTGCAGGAGGGTCTGGCAGCTCAGAGCTCACCAGAGGATTTAAATTTTCCCCTTTTTTTTTTTTTTCCGCTTATGTCTTAAAACATGACCCACCTGGGAGAAGATATACACATCTCTTTAGTCAGCAATCCTGTTTTTTGCTAAGAAGGAGGTTTATGCTCTTTCCCATCACAGTTTTGCCCACAGTGAATGTTTAAAACCCCTGAGTCAGGCCTTAGAAAATAAATAAATAAGCCGCACAGCTGACTTAAGGCATGATGGTGGCTTTTTGTTTCAGGGTGTTAAGCCTTAACCCTTAGCCCAGGAAGGTCATTACCAGCAGAGGCTGTCCCTTCACACACGAGAACAAAGTTCTGGGCTGAGGCGATCCCAGCTGGGATTTCATAGAATCATAGAATGGTTTGGGTTGGAAGAGACTTCTAAGATCACCTAGTTCCAACCCCCTGCTACAGGAAAGGACACTTCCCTCTAGACCAGGTTGCTCAAAGCCCCATCCAGCCTGGCCTTGAATGCTTCCAGGGAGGGGGCATCCAGAGCCTCACTGTGAACACAGCCTGTTCCAGTGTCTCACCACCCTCACAGTAAAGAATTTCTTCCTAATATCTAGTCTCAATCTACCTTCTTCCAGTTTGAAAACTTTCCCCACGTCTTGTCGCTACCTGCCCCTCCCCAGCTTTCCTGTAGGCCCCTTCAGGTACTGGAAGGCTGCTCTAAGGTCCCCTTGGAGCCTTCTCCAGTCTGAAGAGCCCCGTCTCTCTCAGCCCATCCCCACAGGGGAGGTGCTCCAGCCCTCTGATCATCTTCATGGCTTTCCTCTGGACCTGCACCAACAGCTCCATGCCCTTCTTGTGTACTCCAAGTGGGGTCTCACGAGAGCAGAGGAGCAGAATCACCTCCCTGGCTCTGCTGGTCACACTTCTCTTAATACAACCCAGGATATGGTTGACCTTCTGGGTTGTGCTGTACCTCTGGATGAGCTCAGGGGTCCTCCTGCTTTTGCAGGCACCTCACAGGATGGGACAGGACCCAATAGGGACAGGATAAATACGTGTATATGTGAGTGTATATATATAGATGTGTTCCTTGAGCTTGCAGGAGGCTGAGGCCTGGCAGAAGGCTCCTAGCTGAGATGCCCTGAATGCTCCTATAGGCTTCCCCACACGTTTAGTTCGGAGCCTGGAGAGCTGCATTGGAAGCTCGGGCGCCTCAAGGAAGATAGCTGTCCCCAGCACGAGCTGCCTCCCGGCGGCCCCTTTAAGGAGCGCGACCCGCAGCCGGCCGCCTCGCCCGCCCGCTTCTGTTTCGCTTCCCCCGGCCCTGCCCGAGACACTCGGAGTCAAAGCAGGTGCATGCGCAGTGTGCTGGCAGCCGGGCGCGCGTGCGCACTCACCTGCTGGATGCCCCCCCTCCATCCGCGCTCCTCCCAGCCGGTACATCCGGGTCACCGCACGCCCGCCCGCACGGCCGGTCCCCTGTGGTGCTTTGCGGCTCGCCCCCTCCCCCTTCTCCCCCCTCCCCTCAGTGCGGGTGGCTCCGGCGCTGTCGCCATCCGCCCCTGCCCTGCGCGGGGTCCGGCCCGGCCCGGCCCAGGGAGGCGGCGGCTCCGGCTCCGTCCGCATCGCCGGGCGGCTCGGTGAGTGCGGCGGCGTGCGGGGAGGGCGGGCCGGGTTCGCCGCGACCTCCGCGCCTCTCAGCCTCGGCGGCACGACCTCCGTCGTACCCCACGTTCCCGCCGCGGCCCGGAGGGGACGGCGCTGCGTCCCATCTGTTGCTCCTCCGCAACTTCTCGCGGCTCTGCCCGCCCCCCCCTCTCCGAGGAGCGGCCCCGGGGCGGCCGGCGCGGCGGGGAGCTGAGCGGTGGGGACGTGCGCTGAGCGTTGCGGGGCACAGGGGTTTGTCGTGGGGACCGGGCGTCCCCGCTGCGGTACTGGGGCTGTCCGCCAGCCTTGGGTAAGGTGAGTCCAGCGGTTTGGAGGCGGTTGTCGTCTGTTCGTGAAACAGCAGATAGAATCACGTTGTAATTAGGTCTGGATTTTTATGTAGGAATAGTAGCGTGTGCAACTCAGTTCTGTCTTGTTAGTTTGCAGACTGGTGCAATAGCATTTTCTTGGGGTCTTAAAATACGACAGCCTTCTTCACAGGTGCATCTCAGGTAAAGAAATGGGGATGCTGCTGGCCGTGGAGGTTCGTGAGGAGCTTTCCTCTTTTCCTGTTCCATGGCATGCGCATGTCAGTGTGGCAGCTCTTCAGGTGTGGTAGCAGCATCTCGCCTCTTAAATCCCTCGTTCCGAATTTCTCGTGATGTAAAGTAGAAATACAGGTGTCACGTCAACATGCGTGTTGATCCTTAA
The DNA here is from genome assembly GCF_019238085.1 of Lagopus leucura. Lineage (NCBI taxonomy): Eukaryota > Metazoa > Chordata > Aves > Galliformes > Phasianidae > Lagopus > Lagopus leucura. The sequence goes on along the minus strand of NW_024962263.1, from coordinate 82,145,295 downwards.
GCCGGCAAAACGTTGAGGCTAGGGTAGTGATCTGTCACCTTCCCTATTACCAGCTCTGCAAAGTTTGCTTTCCTCAAACTTCTTAGTTTTTTTCCTTTGCACAGACAGCTTCCTTTATTTCTGCTGATTTCTTGGTGTTTATACAATAAATGAATGTTTTCTATAGTAGGCTGTGGCAGGTGGAGGTATTGGACAGGAGAAATTGAGCTACTCAACTGAGGTTACTGCTGTCAGAGTTGGAACCTGCACCAACCTGTCAGTTGCAGCCTGCCGTACCCTGTTACCGTGAGACACGTCGCTGGGCTTCAGAAAACGTCTTCAGCTCTGTGTTGTAAAGGTAATGGTAAAAAGCCAAATGACGTGAATGAAACACTGCTCTTCTGTGGAATAGGAATGCGTTTTGTTTGACATACAGAGAGCGCTGCATTATTGAAACAGAAGCTTTTAGTGGAAGCATAGATAGCATTTTATTGAAGTCAAGCTGTGAGGTTTCTTCTTGCATACATTAGCCGTCAGAGAATAGGGACAGTGGAAAGAAACAATCCCAGAATCAGTTCCAGAATACCTCTGTCATGAAACATTGCCATTGTATGAAAGTGAGGAACGAATCTGATCCTTTCTGTTACATAACTCCCATTTGGCATCAGGTGCTCTAGATTTTCCTCATTGTTTGCAGTTTAGCTGAGGCCACCTGAGGTGAGTGATTATTGAAAGATTCTTCTGAAATCATCCACCTCCTCACATGAAGCCTTTCCTGTTGGGGCCTGGCTGTCTCTTGAAATACAGTGTTAGCTGGCTCTTTTCTTGCAGATGTAACTGTACTGTTCTCTTTCCTAGAGTTTTGCATCATCTTTGTAACATCTGCATATAAGAAAAAAATATTATACCTTGTGCAGTGGTAGCTAGTATACATCTTAGCAGATGTATTAATTTGAAATGAATTGAATGCAATACTTAGCACGAATAGTTCAGGGAAAGGTATGTGGAGAGCTTCAATAGAAGTCTGGAGACGGGCACCTTGACACAGAAGGGTGGGGAGTATTTTGTTGCTAAGCACTGTATTATTGAATGATACAGTAGTAGAGGTCTGTCATTTGGAAAGGGTATGTAGGAGGCCCTTTTTGGGTTTCTGTACCTGCTTAGATGGGATAAATGTAGGCTTTTTCCCCTCTGTGCTGTTTCTAGAAGAATACAGATATGTAGGCAGCCTGCAGCACTGTTGTGTTGTTGCCTGCCAGCTGGGGGCATGGATGGGAACAATCATAAAGGAGAGGTAAAACTTACATGCAGGAGGTCAGATTGTTTTTTTTAGCAGTCGTTGAGTACTTGTTGCTTCTAAAGAAATAGTACTGAAGTAAGTTAGGGTTATCACCTTTGCCTGCTCTTCTGAATGCTCTTTAAATTGCAGCAAGAGTTGTATTCATTGATGTTGGCAGGCTTAAGTTGAGGAGCGCGGCTCCTGACTCTTAAAGCTCATGCTAACCACCCTGAAGTATATTATAAATGTGAGGCATGAAAGAAATAATGGAAATACATTTTCAAAGCTGAATATTTTGAGTGTTGTCAAATGGCAACTTTTCTTCTGGAGTATTAGCTGTTAAGAAAACATCCTGCAGGTGAGGTATGAAGCCCAAGTGAATGTAAGTGCTGAATCCACGTAGAGCTTGAGTGTCAGCACTGTGTTCTTGCAGTTAGCACTGCGATGCAGAGATGAGGAATCTTTTTTTGCTATGGTCCCCCCAGGTCTATCAGAATGGCTTCAGGGGGGATGACAGTGATGGGATGATGCAAGGAGTTAAACACTGGCACTGAATAGCCCTGGCACCTGAAAGTGGTGAATCAGGCAGGCAGGGTAAGATTGATTTCAAAGCATTTTCCAGCTGTAAGCAATGACCAGTTGTCTGTACCTTTTGATGTTTTTTCAACACCCATTCATTTGCATGCATCAAGAGTATTTGTGCAAAAGGACCACTGACGTAATCTTTATAAGTCTTCCTGTAATATTAATCTGTAATGAAAGAGTATTTATAAAGTTTTCCTTGTCACTGGATAATTTAACGCCTCTAATACAAGTCTGCTTCTCACGTGCGCAAAGTTGTTTGCTGTTGATTTCAGGACCTTTTGTAAATCCACCTCAGTTTCTCTTCTGTGGTTCAGGAATGTTCTCTTGAGTGCCGCAAGCTGGCTGCTGCAGCTGGCAGAATGTTTCAAACTGTCTGAAATTTGCTGAGAGTAACAGGCTGTCTTCTATAGGTGGTGTTTTACATTTGCTATTCCGCTGCCTATTGGAGGTAGAGGTACAGCAATTATATAAACAGCAGAGCCCAGCAGAAACCACGAACAAACGATGAATAGCTTTAGAATTGACGAGGTAAAGCTGGAAGTATTTTTAGTTACAGCACTTTCTCCTGTGTTCCCCATCTCCTGTGGTTTTAATTGCATTCTTCTTTTCAGAATGAGCATTTTGTCTCCTCTGTCATGTGGAAGCCTGACGCACAGAGAATACCTTCACTGTGGAGACAGTGAAACCAGTAGCAGGCAGAGCAATTGAAAGGTGAAAGTGGTGCGTTCTGCCTTTTGCTCCTGATGACTTGAGTGTCAAGGAAGTTCAGAGACTGTCATAGATAAGAGGTAAAGGCTGACAGTGTCCTTCCAGTCTTCCAACCTTTGTTGTTTGCTTGTGCTGTCAGCTTTGTTTGCTGTTGCTTCTGACTGTATCGTATGGCCTTAGTTAAATGCTTAATGGCTTTTTATCTTCGGTTAATTCCAGAAGTGTAAAGGCTGGTCATGAAGTTATGATTTCTAAAATGAGGTGAGGTGCCAGGCAGTTTTTTTAGTTCTGTAACTATTTTATGCGTTTCGGGAAGTATTTTTGTCTACCTGATTTACTCTAACCTAAATTCTAGTACTGCATTTGGGGAATACCATGTGACTGATCAAAGTCACTGTTTTTCCATCTACACACAGTCATTATGGACCTGTAGGAAAAATCAGAGACTGAACATTTCTGAAGTAAAAAAAGTGCAAACTCCAAGCATATAAAAACTGATTTCCTCAATAATGTTTCTATAGGAGGCTTTTTTTCTCGTGTTTTAGTAGAAACGCACTATGGTTTGTGATCTTATTTACAAGGTGTTTGATGCTCTAGATGCTTATAGATCTGCAGACTTGAGATTCCCAGGTGATCTCAATGCAAATAGTAATTGGGTCTGGGACAGCTTAGCTTGTGAGATTGAGTGCATTCAGTTTGGTGTGGCTGTACTTACTAAAATAGCCTGCCTTGCAAAACAGGCCTTCTGTCTGCCACCCACACCAAACCCTAAAGCCTCATCTTGTGGGAGTTAATACGTTGGTCTGGAAGGCTGATTCTCATCAACATATGCTCCACCTGAATTGGTGACCACTAGGCAAAAGCAGTTCTGTACCAGCCGTCAGTTTATGTATGAGGAAGTGGGGCAGGAGGCTGTCCCAGATACATCCTTAAAAGCCCTTTTTACATCCGCCTGCGTACTTAACCATTCTCTGGTAGCACGAAGCTGCCCTGTGAGCGAGTTCTGTTTAACTGGAGCAGTTCAAAAGCCTCTTAAATTCAGCCAGGAGGCAATTCTGGTTCTCCTTCAGCACTTGATTATTAAATTAAATGGAGTGTTAGGGTGAGTAACTTCTGGTGTGCTATACAAGGTAATAGATGAGTTCCTAGGAACCCAAGTTGTAAATTAGCTGACTGGTAAGCCCTGTTTCTGTGACAAGTGGGTCTGGCAGTTGTGTAACTTCAGAAGTCAGATGTAACTGAGTGTGCTTCCAGTCAGGTGTGGCACTGGGAGACTACTGGTTCTCTTTATTTGGATTTATAGGACTCCAGAGGGTAACATCCTCACATGCACGGATCTCTTTGTCTTTGTGCTGGACAGCAAGGTGCTTGCTTCTGCTTATGTACAACATTAATCTTTTTAGTGCAAAAAGTGTAGTTTTCTGAATTCTAGGCTGTCTGTTCAATGGCACCGATAGACTAAAATCAACTTAGAAGAATGGCTAAAATATATTTGTAGATATATTTCTTAAAAGCAAAGCAAACCTCTCAGGCAGACAGTAAACAGGGAGAGAGGTTTTGCTCTCACGAAGTGTGTTCTGGGCAAGAGCTTGAAAAGCCAGTTCATTTCTTTTTTGTTACATTTGCACCTTTAATGTGCTGAGGCACGTGGTTATTTGAGACTGTTCCTTCCTAATGTGGAAGTGAAATGTGTAACCACCAGACTTTACCAAGCTTTGTCTTGGAGGTAAAACTGCTGACCTTTTGTATAAGTGAGAATCATACGGACAAGACAACACTGTGTGGGGACTGATAAGGAACAGTATTTAATTGATTTAGTATTTACATTTCCTGCTTGTGTTTATTACACTGGGTGCTTCTTGTGCTCGCAGGCAGCTGGCTAAAATCGTACTCTTGTGAGTGCTGCAGCAGTACTTCATGCGCTTTAGCAGGGCTTACCTTTGCGTCTCAGTTCAGTGTTGAGTTCATTTCTCAGCAGTAGTAACAGCATGACATGAGCTAGTTGGTATCCCCTAGCCTGAAGTTTAGAGATGTTCCAAAGGCATGTTTCAAAAGCATCTAAACAAATCCAGAGTTGCTTTCTTTTCAGAAATCTGTTTTTAGCGACATTCAAACTTGTCCAGGAGAATCTTCTTAATAAGCATGGGGTAGAGTTGTGTCCCAGGAGGTTGTTGTTGCAGGTGAGACTGGCAGTAATGTCTAGGAAATGGCAGCATAGTATGCTATTGATTAAGACATTGAGCAAATACTGTTATATATTGATGTTAATATTGTGTCAGGTGTTCAAAAGAATTTCAATCAAAGTACTTCAGTAGCTGCCAAAAGTGAGACTTGGGAACAGATGTTCTAACTGTATTCTTGACATTTTTTGACAGCTCTTCACACAGCTCTGGTGTGCCTGAGCTCTGCAGCAGGGTGTTTTTGCAGGGTTTGTGCCTCCTGCTTTGCTCCTCTTTCCTGGTGCAGAATATGCCTTGTTTTGACCCCATTACAATCCTATGAAAGCTCATTTCTAATAAACATTTATCCAGTCAGGCAGTATGGAGGAAGAAAAGAGCTGGGATGGAGATAATGTCTGAGGTGAGGAGCTGTAGCAGTAAGCTAAGAGGAGGAGCAGCTCATTTTGAGCTGAAAGTAGGGAAAAAAATGAGAGCTGGAGTCTGGATCTGAGTTGGGGACAACTTGTTCAAGTTGTGGAGAGAAGGCTGGAAGCTTGTGGGCTGTGTGAAGGCTGTCAGCATGGTATTGATTGAGGGAATGTGTAGGAATGATGATGTTAATCTGTCAGCAGGTTGGGGTCATCAGGGAAGACAGGAAATTGCTGGACAAGAAAATATGAGATGAGAAGAATTGACAGGAGAACCAAGAGGGATTGAGTCTCTTGGACAAGGATATCTTGGAAGAAAAATTAGGGCCAGAAAACTTGTAGAGATTGGACAACAGTTAAATAAAACATCTCAGTCTTCTACCATTCATGGATGACGTATCTTTGCCACTTCAACCTGATATGTGGTGAAGTGATAGAAACCAGTGCAGTGAGCAGATGGTTCTGATTCCATTCATGTGGCGCTTAGCTACAAGGACAGACTGACTGGACTCATCTCCCAGTTAAGGTTATATATTTGGCTTTTTTTTTTTTTTCCTGTGATCTTGGGAACAGAGCACTCAGAAGGCAGCCTTGAATACACTGCTGTATCTATTGCTTTGGTTAGGACCCCTGCTTTATCCCAGGGCAAAGTGACCGGTGCTTGTTTCATTCTGTCCTTCAGTACCTTGCTATATTCTCTTAAAATCTTGCTTCAGAAATTAATGAATCTTCTCTTGGATGGTACTGGTCTGGTACTCATTTCTGTACAGTTATTTGTTACCGGAACGGTCTGGTGAGATGAGGAAGTGGTTTGCTTCCTATTTTACGCATGAGCAAAGGCACAAAGAAGAGAAGTTCAGATAGTTCTGCATGCGTGGCTAGAAATGACTGGAACCCCAGCCCTTCTAGAATATTTTATGTATTACAGCCATATCCCTATCAGATGTGCTGCTGTTCTCTTGCTGCAGTTCCATTTCGAGACTTTCTTTGTCTCTTTGGACTTACGGACACCGTAACTGAATTGGAGAATGCAGTAGTGAGCAAAGTCTTGCATCAAGCAGGACATGGTTGTTTCATTTTGCTAGAAAGGCAAACTTTTATTTCTAGAATTATTTTTTCCTCATGTAAGTATTTTCTTGCTCAGAGCAATGAGGAAGGATTAATTCTGGCATTGTGTGACTCTCAAGAACTCATACTCTGGTATTAGGAACTCTCACAAACCTTTGATATTGATTCAGATAGTGGTGTTTCCTGCATTCCTGAGCTGTACTGCAGTCACACAGCTTTAGGGCCAGACTTGAAGGGTCAAACTTTCAGGTGCTGTAAAAAGATCCGTGTTGGTATTCAGGCGGTATGGCGAAGTCGTGCTGGTAGTGCAGCTTCATTAGCAGAATTTGGGGTAACCAATTCCTTTCTCTTCCTGTTTGGTGAAGGAAGGAGGGATGAGCTTGTTTTTATTTTTCAGTGGAGGCTCTGTTTGAGTCTTCCACGTTGCTCTGCTTGGCTGTTGAGTTAGATAGGCAGACTTGGTGGATGTAGTCACTGGAAGGGAGGAGCTGTGAGCGCTTTCTGTTTTGTAGAGCCCTGTGGCTTCTCACGTTTCTCTTAGGGAACCATATCTGTTTATTCTGTCACTGGAAGGAAGGGTAAAACGCCTTTGCTATTCTTTTTTGGATCCTCCTACTAACTCATCATCCAGTTTTGCCTGGGGAGCTTCTGCTTAAGATAAGTCCTGTGAATGCAGCTTATTCTGGTTAGAAAACTGCATAGTACTTTAAAGAGAGGAAAATAAGTTTACTCCTGGGTAAAGAAAAGAACAGCAGCCTCTGCTGATGGAGCTGTGGTTTTTTTGCCTTTTCTTGCCAGGCCTACTGTGTTGGCTTCTGTTCAGTTAATGTTTGGCTGATCGGCTCTGAAGCTAGCAGGGCTAGGAACGCTGTGGCTGTAGGTTTCTCTTGAGGGCTTTGCATTCACTGGCAAGAAATACCTTGAGTCTTTAAAGTAGAAATTTCTGTGCCCTGTTAGGGAGGAAAAGATCACAGGAGTAGTTTGGATCAGAAAGCTCAGGCGGTACTCCGGGTTTTTCTAGAAGCACAGCTGGCTGCTGGTGTGATACTGGCCATGTGACAAGCAAATTGAGGGACTTTCATGTTGAATAGTAATGTTTACGTTTGTAAAGGGCACAGAAACAAAAATTTTAAACAATCAGAGCCTTAGGTGCTGTTTTCTGGCCTTACCCAGGCTTCCTGTGTACTGAGTTCTGTGATCTGTCAGCTCTACCCACCTTCACTCCTGTGGGTGGATTTATGCAGTTTAAGTATGTTCAGCTCAAGTAAGAACTGTAGTGACACTTGGTAAAGGAACATGAAGTGCAACATGCTGAAGCACAGCTACGTGTGGTGAGTCAGGCAGGAGCCGGGAGTAGCAGCCCTGAAAAAGAAGAGGAAGTACAGTCATTATAAAACTTCATTTAAAAAAAGACAAACAAACAAACCCAGCAGCCATCCGTCAAGAGGATAGGAATGCAATAAACTAATACACTTGCTATCTTATAGTTACTCTCTGTATATAGAGTGTATGTAAATACATATGTGAATATATAGACATCAGATATGCACCCATGTGCTAGCATATATGTCCATGTACTGTAAAGTATAGGTAGCTATATCAAAGAATCATAGAATGGCCTGGGTTGAAAAGGACCACAGTGATCATCTGGTTTCAACCCCCTACTATGTGCAGGGTCGCCAACCACCAAACCAGGCTGCCCAGAGCTACATCCAGCCTGGCCTTGAATGGGATGGGGCATCCACAGCCTCCTTGGGCAACCTGTTCCAGTGCCTCACCACCCTCTGTGTGGAAAAAATTCCTCCTAATATCTAATATAAGCCTCCCCTGTCTCAAATTAAACCCTTCCCCCTTGTCCTGTCACTGTCCACTGTCATAAATGCATGTAGCCTCTCCTATTTTTATGCTCCCTTCAGATATTGGAAGGCCTCAGTGAGGTCTCCTGGGAGCCTTCTTTTCTCCAAGCTAAACAAGCTCAGTTCCCTCAACCTTTCCTCATAGGAGAGGTGCTCCAGCCCTCTGATCACCTTAGTGGCCCTCCTCTGGACCTGTTCCAAGAGCTCCATGCCCCAGGCCTGGACGCAGTACTCCAGATGTGGCCTCACAAGAGCTGAATAGAGGGGGACAGGTACTCCAGTAAGGCAGTTTGGAGCCCAGACAAACTTGAGCTGATGTAGAACCATGAATATTTTTAGAAAACTAGTATTTTAATTGCTGGACAAAATACTGAAGTGATTTTCAGGCCTCTGTTCTGCTGTGCCAGTGATGTAGGCTTTGCTTATGCTCTTGTTCCATCTGTTGGGGGCAGGTCCTTTTTGCCAGGGAACAAGTGTGTGTGCGCACTCATCTGAGCACGCTGTGTGTTGCTGACAGTTGTCAGGAAATAAAACACCCTGACTGCAATAAAGTGCAGTTTTCACAATGTATCAGTTTTATGCCATTGCCACAATGATTCAATGCTGCTTAATTTTGTCTTGTTGTTGTATATGTAATAGATTCAGAATAACAACTAAAAATCACTTCCTACCTTCAAGTAGTTTGTATTTCATTTCCACAACTGTAAAACTTTAACTTGCTTGAAGAGCATCATCTTCAGTCCTAGTACTGAAGCCAAATGGTTTCTTTAAAATGAAAAGCACAGTTGTTGTGCTTAGAATTGGTCTGATTCCTGGCTTTAAATCAGAGCTTCGGAAAAGCAAACAGCAAACAAAAGAACAACTGAAGATATTTGCTTTAGTCCTGGTAAAATGCTGCTCTCGGCAAATGACAGCGTTTCATTTTTGTCGCGTGTTTGTGAATTAGGAGAAACTTCGTGCAGCAATGCAAGGTACTTTTAATTACATTATTTTTCTTATGATTTCTGTTCTGTGGTGATTCTTAAGTATATATTTTTTTTTTTTCTGAGGACAGCTTTCAGTGTTAATGAGAGCTACTGTTTCAGTTCATCTTTGGAAGTTCAGAAGAAAAAAAATGAAGATAATGAATACAATCCTTGTTAGATGACTGAATAGTCATCTTATTTAAGAAAGTTTTTATAAATGACCTATTTCTTCTAAAATACTTTGGACCCTCTTGTGTTGGTTTTTGTTTGATTTAAAGCTGGTTTAGTTAAGGCATTCCTTTTTTTCCCCATTTCCTTAGGAGATCTCAAAGCTCTACTTCCTACACTTCATCTGCTGCCCTTCACTGAAGGAGAGCACCTAATAGAAGTGTTTTTTATTTCATCAGCCGGTTTCGTGTGTAACGTCATCTCTTCATTACTGCTGTCAGCTGTGCTGAGCTCCATAAGTTGTGGAGACTGCTGTTACAGGGCGGGCTTATAATGGAAACTTGAAGTCTATGCTGCATGTGGGCAGTGAAATGGAAGTGACTGGAAGGTAGGCTTCATGCTCTTGTCTCGTGTCTGGTCGGGTAGTTTCATTCTTATTGCTCTGTCCTTTCTAATCCTCTTTTATTGGACATTTATTTAGAATGTTCTTCTTGCTCATACCTCAGGAAATGTCTGTCATAGGGAACATTCTTTGTGCTTTCCTTTTGACCCACCAGACTTTTCTCTGCTTTGTTCTCTTCTTTATATTCTTAGCAACAGAGTGGTTGCAGTAGCTGCTGCTTGCCTAGCTAATTTGGTAGTGTGATAAGCCTGCTTGTTTTCCAGGCACTTCCTTCACTGAGCATTGTTAATGCTTGTGATCATCTCAGTAGAACTGAGGCTAGAACTGCCTGAAAAAGGAAATAGTTTGAGTTGAATGGCTTAAACCTTTCTGTTCTGATTTTATTTCTGCCACCTTCTGACCACACGCATTTGGAAATAGAAGCATCATTCATACTGGGGTCTGCTCTTCAGTTCCTCATGTAGGACAGGTCCAGTCGGAAGGTCAGACTGGTTCTGTTATAGCTGTGTGCTGAACTGGAGGTGGTTTTTTCCTTTCCACTGTGGTTCTCAGGGTTTCTCAGTACTTGTAATTGGGGCAGACTGTGCCTGCAGGAGTCTAGTTCTCTGACAGGTACTCTTTTTGGGTCTGAGTAGGTTTTATGATACAGAACTGAGCCTTTATTTATTCGTCTCTGAATTGCAACAGGCACTGCTCTTATCCATTCCAAA
>NW_024962263.1:82133214-82134974 GCF_019238085.1 Lagopus leucura | reverse complement strand
GGGGGGGGGAGATAATTTTCACTTTTTCAGTGAAACCAATTTTTCAAGGTCAAGAACTCAAACTTCTAATGGCAGGAGAAACAAAGTCAGTATCCTATTTTTTCATGAACTGGGATGAGTAGTGTTTATCACAGGCTGTAGATAATACTTGTTGAAAGATGCAGATCTTTTGTTATCTCCTGATCTTCATAATGACAACGTTCTGAGTTGCATCAGAGCTACATTCTGAGAATGTGGTTGGGCTGAGTGTTTAAATGGCTTTTTTATATACCCGTGTTCTGTAGGTTAATTATGGAGAGAGAACTTTGAGGAAGTTTCTCTCTAACACAGCAGCCGTGTCCTCAGTACAGGAAACTGAGCTACTGCTTCCTCCTTCACTGCAGCACCTGCTCCAAATAATTGACCATGTACCTTGCAAAGTGGCACTGCTTTAGTCTCTAAATAGAAATAGTGTGGTCATTGTTTTAAATATACTGCATTGTTGTTCAGTAACTTCAGAGAAATAAATTTGGAAAACACTTCTGAAAGTTGCAGCCCCAGAAGTGTCTCATGCTTAATGAGCCATGCACCAATTACAGTTGATTGACGTGTATCAATTTGATCTAAATCTGTGTGCAGAAAAGCAGAGTACATCCCAAGACTGAAGTGGCTCATCAGAGTAGGAAGGATGGAAACGCGTTGTCTGTTTACCTGGTAATGGGATCAGCTCTGTCTAGCTATCACATTTATAAGAAAGTGATTAATTTGTGTGTCTCGTTGCCCGTGTGTTGACTCTTTGGAAGGTGAGTCCCAAAGGCTGAATTGTTCTGATCATACAAGTAGGTAATTTGGATGATTTGAAGAGATCTGTCCTTTCTGGTGTGATGAAATGAACAATAACAGTATATTACATAAATGGAGGTAGCTGTCAAAGGCATAAACTTAGTTGTTTTCACTTAATAGTTTTGTTTGTTCTGGTTCATGTGCCAGTTACCCTGCTCTGAATTGACTGGGGAAATTGGTTCAGATACCAAACAAGGGGACTCTACTCATGTTAATCCAGGTGTGTTTGTCTTGGTGCAGTGGAGGAAACAAGACAGTGTTTCTTCTGCTGCCTAAAATAAACTGGGTGAAAGCTTTAGAGGGACCAAAGGAAACAAATATATCTCAACTTTATACTGGAAACGCTCTTTAGAAGGGCATTCTGTTGCAATAGTTGAACTTCCTACTTTCTCCCATATGTGACGTTTGTTTTTAACGAAGTAATTACAAGGAATTGGCTTGTACTAATTCACTCCTGATAAATGTGAAAGCCTTTCATTTATCTGTGGAATCCTTTGGCAGGCTTTGCTTCTGACAGACAAAAAGGTGTGCAGTCCTTCTGTCTGTGTCGCTGTGGAAAATGAGCCATGGGATTGAACTGTGGCCTGTGTCAGTGCTGTGCTCTCTTGAATGTGAAGCTTTTCCATTAAAGATATTTTTTCTTTCGGCATGGTTTGTTAGCTTTCTAAAAGGAGACCTAAGGATGTGACTCAACTTTACTGAAGGAAGGAAACATGAGATGTAGCTGTTCTCCTGTTCTGAGCTTACAGCAGACCTTTGCAGAGGGCTCAGCGCTGTTGCTAAAAAATGTAAAACATGGGAAATAAGGAAAGTGTAGCTGTGTGGATGTTGTTGTTTTTATAAAAAGAAGGTGTAGCCATTAATGCCATCTTGAATGCAAGTAAAATAAAAAGCGGGGGGGGGGGGGGGGGGGGGGGGGGGGGGGGGGGGGGGGGGGG
>NW_024962263.1:82021505-82133114 GCF_019238085.1 Lagopus leucura | reverse complement strand
CTTTATTCAAATCATTTGAATCTGTAGGAGTCTGAAAGCCTGTTCTCCCCCTCCAATCCACACATACGCGTACCCCCACACTGTTCCATGAACCCTGCTTACTGTCAGATGAGAGTTGGAGATGGCTGATCCAGTACAGCTGACATGTCAGCAAGCAGGTAAGCTGTGGACAGGGTGACAGCAATAGCACAAGTTCTGCTCCTTTATGGAGTCCTAAATCACTTTCATTTGCAAGTCTGAACACAGTGGATGGCGTTCTGAAGTGCAGCTATACAGTAAAGAAAAATAATCAGTAAAACCCCAAATAATCAAAAAGCCCAACACCCTTTGGCTTTGGAGCATTAGCTCTTCCCACTCCTTGGGCAAGGTGTGAAGTGGATTTTCATGCATAGCATACAGATGCCAATAAAACATGGCTCTGCTAGCTGTACCAACAAAGTCTTGCTGACCATTGATCAGTTACTAAACTACCTTTAACAATGCTATATGAAGTTGTCTGTTGAAAGTAGGATTTTATTTCTTTTTAAGACATGACTGGGGGCTCCTCTGAGCCATGCAGACAATCATCTTAGCATTCAGTTCAGCAGAGGAAAGTGGAAATGCTCAATATTTTGGTGTTTAAACAAAATTGTGATATGATTGGCTGATACAGGACTGTGAGCTTATTCTTCATCTGTTTTGATGCTTGGCAAGCTTGTTCTTTAAGGAACAGATGAAGAAAGAGGCCTTCAGAAAAGCAGAGATGGGAAGGGAATAGGTGGCAGGAGAGGGGCTTCACTAAAAGCACACCATTGTGCCATCATCACCTTTTTCTTCTTGTTTGTAGAGAAACTGCATGCTGTTCAGAAAATGGCTGACCTAGTTTCTTGGTTGGTGAATTAGTGTATGTGCCTGCTTTCAATAAAAGCTATTCATAGACCAAACTGATGTTGAAAACTTGAAAATCTTGAAACATAAGAGGTAGGATACTAACCTACTTACCTTAGGCTTAGATTTCAAGGCACTTGAGAGGTAATGTAATAAAGGTATAGAAAATAAATAAGTGGCCTGAGCTACTGGGAAATGAATAGCTCTTCATGGAATGTGAAGTTGACATCCAGTTTTCAGGCAGTAAGCTTAAAATAAATTAAATCAGACTTCTAAGTAAGTTATAGTGTGGGGGAAAAAATCTTTGGCACTTGCTGTCATTGCTGGTTGAAGAGTCTGAAGATGTTGGTAGCTATTCAAGATGCAGGTATGAGCTTCTGGTCCAAAAAGTCTTTTAACTACCTCCAAAAGTGTACCAAGCATCTGTTGTTAAATGCCTGCTGTTGGGCTAGGTGGACATTTGGTGTGAATCGTTTTGGCTGTTGTTCCATTGCCAGAAACCTCCATCTGGATTCTTTCAATGTGAGTAGTGGAGAGTGGTCCAAGTTCACTGTCAGTATTGTGCTGCAATATAAAAATCCTTTAATTTAAAGAGAAAGTTGAGGGCTCAGGTTTGTCCTCTGTTTTTAGCAAGAATAAAAAGCAAAAGATATTTTAGGTTTAAAAAAAAAAAAAAAGAGAGCTTTCAGATGAGAAGAAATCATCTGTAAGTGATGCTGTATTTATAGCTTCTGTAAAAATAAGAACACTTCACTACTAAGTTCTCTTGGCAGTGCTGAAAATCAGTGTGTTTGAAGTAAGTGCTCATTGTGATACCAGTTCTGAGGCTTCATTCGAACACCAAAAAAGATGTAGCAGGGAAACCTGTCCTACCTTCATAAAGTGCACTGGGTATGGAACCCTTTGCCTTTAGAGCAGCTTGTTGGGGTGTTCTTAATCAGAACTAAGTAGAGTCTACTTGTTAGTGCTGAAGAGTTATTCATTTTTCCACTATCTTGTGTGTGTAAGGTGGCTTTGCAAAGCTGCCGATATGGGGCTGTTTATATATACATCTTTTTTCCTCACATTGCTTTCCTTAGTGCACTAGCTAGCATCTCTTGCTCTATACATCCAAACTTTGTGATGGAATTTAGGCTTCTTTGTCTTTTTGCTGCTGCATTCAGCAGCAGTAGCTCAAATTAACCTGCTGAACGGAGGGAAAGAAGTTCTCTCCATTGTATGTGAAGCTGGGGTGAGCTGTACAGCTGTAAAGAGGGTGAGCTGGGCTGGGGGCAGCAAGAATGCAGGTGCCAATTACCAGCAGCTTTCAGAGGGCTGCTCTTTCATGCTAAACACACTTGTTTTGTCTGGAATTTTACAATTCTGCTTACTTTAAAGATAACACGCTGCTTATTGGGCGGTTACTCTCCAGTGTCAGCGCTCCGCTTTTCCTCCCCTTATGTGAATACTATGAAGCTCGATTGTTGATGTTATCTGCATGAAACTGGAATTATTTTGCTGGTTGAAAATGAGACATTACTTCTAGCAGGCTTGGTTCTGGTTGGTTTTGTTGAAGTAATTCATGTATTCAAAAACGCTGTGTGAGCTGATTTTTACTGACTTCAGTATCAGTAAGGGGAAGGGGGGGCAGTTTAATGAACACTTAATTGAACATGCCTATACAACTAAACCAAAATAAACTTAGCCTTTCTCCTACTAAAATCTCTGAATGCTTTGTCCCAGTCTGAAGGACATCAAAAGGCAGTAGGATGTAAGCCAGAACTCAATTCTGCTGCAGGTGCTAATTCTGATTCTCATTTTTCATGCTGTTGGTGTAAGTAGCGTAACTGGGAACCATAGCCATAAGTGGTGCTGGCAGTTGGTGGGAAAAGAGCATCCTGAAGATGCAAGGTTTTAATGACTTGCATTTTACATTGGTAAATGAAACCTGCTGGGAGGTTAAACTGCATATTCTTTCAGATTCAGGTCTGTTTTAAAGTGGTGCTATGCTTCTAATCCAGTCAGAAATCTGTTCCAAGTGTGACTTTCCTCTGTGCTGTGGTTGTTAAGATGTTTTACTGTCACCTCAAAGCAAACTGGAGATGAGTACCAGCCTCCTTGGTTAATTCTGGCAAACTGCTCAACTTAATGATGATTGAGTAGATTGTCTTTGTAGTGGCTTCATATTCACAAAGAAACCCAAAGCAGAACTCTACGCTGCATCTTAGTTCAACTCTGGCTACTCTGGCTTAAGTTGTATCAGTAATAAGAACAGTATAAGTATAAGTATAAGAAACAGTATACAGTGTGAGTTTGGTGTTCCTGGTGGTGCAACTGTGCTATGTGAGGAACATCAGGGAATTTACAGTCTTGGTGTTGTTGCAGTGCTTAAAGGTTAAGTTGAATAGGACAGTTCTGAGTTGTTCCTGGGAGCTGTGGGGAGCTGTGTTGAATGAAGTATGCATGCTTAAACAGAAGTCTCTTTGAGTATATGTAGTGGTAATGTGTTGACTGGATGTCATGTGCTGTGAGTTTGGGGCTGCGTGTTCTTGTGAGTGAGGTTGCTCTGAAGCATGGCTATTTGTATGAATGATAAAGCATTTCAAATGAAAAGGGGGTGATGAAAGTTTCTAACAAGAAAGCGGAGATTATTTAAATGGTAAGATGAAGGAAAGCTCTAAGTGTACACAGATATTAAATTCTGCGAGAATGGTTGACAGGCAGGACTTGTGCATTATACCACATTGTTCAAGAGGCCAGCGAGAGAGCTTGGCTCCAGTAAAGAGGCAGAGTACTGTTCGACCTGTAACTGCAGCTGCTGTACTGGAACTGGTTACAGTCCTGTTCTAACTGAAGTTTTATCTGTGTTTCTGGTATAACACCCTGCCCTCCCCCCCCAAATTCTTATCAAGTTATTTCTTTAATCTCCTGCTATTTCTTACAGTGAACCTTTTTGTGTTCTACACAGCAATAAAATGTGTGCCTTCCTGTCTCCCTTAGGAAATAATGAGGATAAGTGATAAAGTGGTTAGTATTACCTCATGCCAACGTTACTGTCCAGTTCTAAGCTTACGTGTTTTTTAGCATTTCTTCTAAAAGTTTTTTAGTTTGTTATTTTTCAACTTAAATTATATTTAGATAATTTTAGAAAGTATCTGTGTTTCTGAAGGCTTCTGAGAATATCAGCCTTATGTAGAAGCAACAGTAATTCTTAACAATCCAGTTCTGATAAATAGGACTCTTGAAAGGGTTATGTCTACAGCTGTCTTTGGCTGTATTCCAACCTCATTCTGGCTTTTTGACAATTCTTAGTTGGTTTTTTTTTTTGTTTTTTTTTTTTTTTTTAGAAGTTGGTCATTTTGGCCAACTGTTGGTTTGCTTTTTTTTCTCAGTACAGTGGAAACAGGTGGTTTCAGTTCTGATAACAGAACAGCTTTAAGAAAGACACTTAGTGTCTTGCAAATACCTTTTAAGGGCTCTCTTCCCTTCAGGGCTGTGAAGGCAAATGATTTATGTAAAAGTTAGGTAAGTCTAATCCTGTGATCCCTGTCACAAGCAATTTCACTTTCAGTGTGAACTCAAAAGTAAGGTGGGACTGATGGAATCATGATGGCCTTGATGCCTGCCTTTGAATTCTGAGCATGCGTACCATTTTCTTGTTTTCCAGTACTGTTCTTTACATCTGCTTTAGGAGATCCCCTGAGGAGGTACTTCATCAAGCCATTTGCTAACGAGTGGTGTTCATACACATTGAAGATTGCTTTCATAGCTCATATGTCATCTTAATGTTAAAAACATCACGAGTGGCATTCCTTTGTTTTTTCATCTCTTAACTAGTAGAAGGAACTGTTTGCCAAGATCTCCCTACCAGTAAAGAATACTTCTCTGCAATTCTCTGTGAGTGTAGTTGTACAAAAACTGAGTGAATTAACCAGTATTCTGAAACAGAAGCAGATTAATCTAGGCTGAAGGAGCAGATAACGGGTCATAACTTCCTTTTATCAACATAATAGAAGTAGGTGTTTCACTTTTAGTACAGTCCAGCTGTGTGACTTTGTTTTAAATGGTTCCAAGTTTGAGGATTAGTAAGAGCAAGGCTGGTAATTGCACATACCTCTTTGTTCTTCCGTAGCAACTCAGGTAAGCTTTGAGTTGACTTCGTGAGTCATTTGACTGATTTTTTTTTTTTTTTTTTTTTTTTTTTTTGTCATGAAATTTTGGACAAAGCCTTGGTGTAAAGTGTGAAGCTTTGGTACACTGAGATCTCTCCCACAATTGTGTTGTTTTGGTCCGATCACTTCTCTTCAAATAATTCAAGGACAGGTTTGTTTGGGTTGGGTTTTCTTGTCTATTTGTTTTTGCTTGTCTTTCCAAACTACAGCCAGCCTTGTGGCTTGAGTTTCTTGGCAGCTTAGTTAGAGCTCACTGATTTCCAAGTGACAAGAGTGGAAATTACTGGGTGTAGGTGACTGTTACTTGTACATTCATGCTCAGAATTGCTGCATCTGGAACTGCTTGCATTCTGCTTCCACAAATGGAGGAAAAAAAAACAAAGCTGTATGTGTGGACAGATTTTGGTTTCTCAAAATTATAGTAAGTGTCTATTTTAGTATCTTAGAGTATCTGTTTTGTAAATGGGGAAAAATGCACTTGGTTAGGATTTTTGAGAGCAGAAACAAAGCCTTAAAGATCAATTACTTCAGAAGTGCTCATTTTTCCTTAAATACTCAGACGTTTTAAGGAGTAAGCAGGACAGAAATAAGCTTTTATTCTTCAGCACAGGAGTGTAAGTGAAAGAAGAGACTGAAAGCTACAAATCTGCACGCTGGGGTTGTTTGTAATAGTGACTTTGAACTGTTGCAACACTTCTGAATGCCTCAGCGATAGCAGCATTTCTGATAACAGTGATTGCATGTCAGAAGCACAGTAAGGGTAAGTGTGCAGCTTGATGGTAGATAACATTTGCTCTTGACAGGCTGTACAGCAGTGACACAACAAAAGTCTCTTAAAACTGCTGTTAACCTGTAAGATCTCTAAATATAATTAAAAAAACAAACTCGTGGGGGGGCTCTTCAGTTGTGATGAGTTGCAATTGTAAATTCTGATGAAAGCACCACACTGTTATGTTCTCTGACACGTTTCTGACTGTCAGCTTGTGAAAGTTACTGATGTGTCTGAGTGAAATGTAAAGTAATTTAGAGTAAAAAAGAAACATCCCTAAACAACCATATCTTAACACAGATTTGTTTAGGGTTGTTTCTCTTTCTCCACTGGAAATTTATAAAATGGCATAAGAAACTTGATTTGCCTTTTATGTGTTTTATTCACTGAGCAAAATACAGAACTAAACTGACGTATTTCTTTAAAATTGATATTGTGAAACATTAATTCAATTTTAATTGAAAGTTTTCCAGCTCTTGTGTGACTTTTGTGGAAGCCCAGGATACTGTCAAGTACTGTGACTCCAGATTGAAAACCTTTCCAACAGAAACATTCAGAAGGGTAGAATAGATCACAGTGTCTCTACACATGAAGGCATATCTATCGGGAAGTCTGTGCGTCTGTCCTCTTTGTGCCCCTCTCTGGACTTCAGTGCACTTTTCTTTTTTTGCTTTGTGTTTCTCTCAGATTTCCATCCTTCTGTGTAAATGTGACATAATTTTTCTAGAAGTTGGCTGCTGAATGGTGGCCTTTTTGCCATTCAGCTGCTCTTACTAGAGAAAGAAGACTAAAAGAAAATGAGATAAGTAATTTGCCTTTGGCCTTACATCATATGGGCTTATGACAAAGTAGGAAAGAGCTGCGGGTGGGAAAAGGTTGAGCCACTCCTTTGGGCAGCAGCTCTTGCTGGCTAGTAGAAGAGCTGGTGATATTCTTTAAGTCTCAGCACTACCCTGCTGTACTTTTTCAGAACTGTGGTCCTTGAGGTAAGTTAGTGCTAATGCAGTTCTTTGTTATTACCTCAGTGTGTTCAGTTGCAGAAACGTCTGTAAAATATTTGTAACATTTCTTACAATAATCAAAGATTTGAATATGTATAGTGGAATTTATGGCAGCAGTGAAGCTGTCTCCTCATAGTTGAGCTTGCTACTACGGGTTGCTTTCCTGGTGCTGTAGATGTGCAGAAGCAGTGAATGAGGCTTTGAGAAGCTGCCTAAACAAACACGGGTTTCTTACAAGTTGCATGAGTTAGTTCTTATCAATGGCTTTCCTGTGTGGTGCTGCTTTCCAGCATTAGTGGGATTTAATGCCATCCAGGGAAAACTCTATGCTTTAAGGTGCTGCTTTGGAAGCTACTTGTGGGAATGGAGTATGCACTTCATTTGTCCATTTCAGAGTTGGCAAAGGAAGCACAGCAACTGATGACCTCTGCCATCTGTTAGGATCGCAGCATGGATCCAAGGGTTAGCAAGAGAGACCACATGTCTGGATCCGCCTTATTCTCCTGCCTTGTCTCTTGACTGCTTGTGATCTTGAGAGAGCTGTCATATTTCTATGAGCTGCTCAATAACTTGTCGTTGTAAAGTTGTGCTCTCAGTTGTAGGGGCAGTGTTCGTGAGCCCTGACTGTGCCCTGGTGACCACAAGACCAAGAAGTTGGTTGTATTCTGTAGGGGTGGTTGATTCTTCAGACTTGTGGTACACAGAAAAGTGTACAGGTGGTGGATCCTGTTGATGGGTTGAGTCTTGCTCAACGTTTACACAAACTTACCTTCAAATCTAGGGCTTGCCTGTGGAGCAATTAATTTCATTTATATATATATTTTTAGTATTGGTGATACATCTAGTAAAATTTAAACTGTACTTTGCACTCATTCTTGATACTAGAAATTTGTCCTAATAAAAGTTCAATGTTATTTTTTAACTACTTTTTAATATTTTAAGGCACTCCTTTAATAATCCAACAGCAATCACCAGCAGTGTTGTAATGGTTGACCTGGGTATAATGCTGTTCCAGCACTTTGTTTTTCATAATGTAAAGATCTTAGAGATCTCAGTGTGTGTACTTCATGCAGTGTATCCTCAGTGGCTCTCCGAAGGGTCAGCAAACAGCCTTTTCTGTGCTTATCCCCCTCCAGATGTGTCCAATTTCACCTTTGCCAAGGCTTGCCGCTGTAGCAGAGTTCTATACTTAAGTCCTGTGATGCTTGATGCTGTATGTTTAGCCTCACTATGGCTAATAAGGGCAGCAGTGTTAATTGCTTGAAAGCAACCAAAATTTCAACCAAATTATCGAAATGCGTGTTTGTCTAGTTACTGTTCTCTTAGTTTCTGTAGTTCAATAGCTCCTAAATAAGAGACCTCAAAGGTAGGAGCAAGGTTAATAATTATCGGTGGAAGACTCTTTATTTTACTCTGCAATTATACATTGACTAGAAGTATAGCCAAGTGAAAACTTCTCTTAGTCCTGGTAGATCTCAGTCAAATTTTAATACTACTTTTCCTGATATTTGTAATTCTAAGTATATAACTGTGTTATTTATATTACAGTTGGCCTGGGGCCACCAGCACAGAAGGGCATGGAGCTCTTGGAGCAGTTTCAGAGGAGGGCCACTAAGGTGATCAGAGGGCTGGAGCACCTCTCCTATGTGGAAAGGTTGAGGGAACTGGGCTTGTTTAGCTTGGAGAAGAGAAGGCTATGGGGAGACCTCATTGTGGCCTTCTAGTATTTTGAAGGGAGTGTATAAACAGGAGGGGGAATGGCTGTTCATGAGAGTGGATAGTGATAGGACAAGGGGGAATGGTTTTAAACGGAGATGGAGAGGTTTAGGTTAGATGTTAGGAGGAAGTTTTTCCATTCAGAGGGTGGTGAGGCACTGGAACAGGTTGATCAAGGAGGCTGTGGATGCTCCATCCCTGGAGGCATTCAGGGTCAGGCTGGATGTAGCTCTGGGCAGCCTGGTCTGCTGGTTGGCAACCCTGCACATAGCAGGGGGGTTGAAACTAGATGATCTTTAAGGTTTTTTTAAACCCAGGTCTTTCTATGATTCTTTGATATGGGAGACACCATCCCAGGAGGCCAGCATCCATTTCTGTATTTGCATGATAAGAGACGTAAGAAAAATCAAAATATTCATAATGTTTCTAAATCTGTGAAAGCCATATTTATTGAAAGACTGGAAAAAGCTCCTAAAAGGTGCTTGATTGGCCAGTGATTTTTACGTTGTTCTTACCTGTTCTAGTTTTTCTGTGATGTTCATGACAGTACCATAATGCTAAAGTAACTTTCTAGCTTAGGCTCAATGACAAGCATATCTTTATTAATGAGATTTATAGTTATGTTTATCTCTTCACTTCCTCTGTCTTGTTTGTGTCATATTCTAATAGTTAGAGACTACTGGCAAATGTCTGCTGTGTCAGAAGGTTCCTGCTATAGGAAGTTCTGCTGGAGGATTACCAATAATAAATCATGCCGTTTTTTGGCAGTGTCTGTGCAACGTGAGATGTCCCTGATAAATTGTATTAGTTCATGAATGGCAATGCAGATAATTCCATAGTAGGTAATGTTTGTTCTCTCCCATGCTAGGCGTGACAGGCATTGAACTAAATCTTGCCTATCATGAAAGTTAACTAGCTTCATTTATTCTGAGGTTTAAAAAAAAAAAAGAAAAAGAACCAGATGATACGGAAGATTTCTGTAGTTACACTGAATAATTCTGAAGGCAGAGAGACCTGGCTATATTGCACTTCTCTGAGTGCTCTTAACTTTGTATGTGTAGCCCTTCCCTGTCAGCAGTCAGACACGTCTGTTGTGTACAATTAATCAGAGCAGCTGTACCAAATCCAACACACCCTGTAGGCACTGAATCATAGTCCTTGTACAGCTCTGCAGGCGCTGAATCACAGTCCTTGAGCAGATGAGTACACAGCACCACATGACAGATCCAGTTTCTTCCTAGAAGGTATGCATGTACAGTGCATGTGCACGTTTTTGTTTGCACCTCTTGCCAAGCTGAAGCTTGCTTCTGGGTTTGTGTTGCACAATACAAGCAACACTCCTAGATAATGAGCTTCTGAGGAGCTTGGGAGGCTCTGCCTGTTGTTGGGATGAACACTGGCTCATATGTAGTACTGCCTCTCCTCTGCTTGATAACATGGGTAATGGCTCTATGGGTTTCTCAAGAAGGCACGTTTCACCTATAGAGCAGCTAACTTGTCACGTGGCTTTAAAGCACTTTGCAGATGAGGTCCCTGATGTAAATTTGGAAACTGCAGAAGTTAGGCCCTTCAGGTTAAAGTCTAGTTATGCGTTATTAGTGCCGTTTATTCCTATTCTGTTACTCTTCAAATCCACGGACCTGGAACTTTTCTGAAAGTTTGTAAGCGGATGCAGTGCTGGTATTGATTATAGTCTTGCTGCACGTGCTTGCCTCCACTCACAAAGGTATGGGAAGTGGATGAAAAAGAGCTGTATGTCTCTCTTTGCACTCTAAGAAGCAAAGTTGCTATCTGTAGCTACCTAAGTATGTGCTGGGCTTGACTCTTCAATGTGAATTTTATTATTTGAAGCACCTTTCTTTCATATGTGTATTTAACCTTAGGTTTTTGACTGCATTTGCCCATA
This sequence comes from Lagopus leucura, assembly GCF_019238085.1. Classification (NCBI taxonomy): domain Eukaryota; kingdom Metazoa; phylum Chordata; class Aves; order Galliformes; family Phasianidae; genus Lagopus; species Lagopus leucura. The sequence goes on along the minus strand of NW_024962263.1, from coordinate 82,122,704 downwards.
AAAAAAACTCTGTATCCTCAAAGCCGTTAATCTTGGAACAAGTATTTCTAGCCTTACAGGAGCAAAAAAACCAGGACCCAGTCTGTGAATTAGAGATTTTTTTCTACATACCTGCTAATTCTATTTCTATTCTATATATATTCTATATTCTATTTATATTTTATATATAGGGGATTCTATTAAATGAATCCCCTGTTGCAGCCTGTAGAACCTATATGTGACCATTCGAATCTTGGTGTTTCTCTTCTGCAGGAGAATATAGGAATTATTCTAAAGTACTCTTACTTCAAAGCAGCGTAGAATAATTGTACAACTCCTGTGTTGACTTAGGATATAGCATGTGCATCAAATGTAGGAAAGGTGTGTTAAAGCCTCTGATGATGGCTCCTCCAACTGTGTTTTCAACAAAGGTCTTTTACTTCATAGATACAGACAGAAGTTTTGGGAGGATGTGAGAGTGTAAGAACGACTTAAAGTTCATCAGATTTCCTGTGCAGCATAGGAGTCCACTTGCTTTTAATGTCTAGTGAGAAACGGATGTAAAAACTGAGACAGTCTATCAACAGCTTTCTGGGAGTGAGACTTCCTTCTCAAGGTTGCAAACAGAAGCACTGTGGTATCTTTTAAGCAAAACAAGAAAATTTAAATATTGAACCCTAAAAACATCATTCAGACCACCTGGGCTGAGAGCTTGGACTACTTAAACATCAGGTAGAGAAAGCTAGGTCTACTAAACATGGCTAAGAGCTTGAAGTAATGCCTGGTCTTCTGTAGACTAAATAATAATTTGTCTAAATCCAGATGATTAGGAAACGGGGGAAAAAAAAATAAAAGATACTCACCAGATATCCACATATAGGGCTTCAGAGTACCTTCTCTATCCCCTGCTACCTGCTTTCAGTAGTAAGAGTTTTAAATTGCACCTCGTGGAAAAGAAGAAGGCCCTTTTGCATAGTTGCCTGCTGATTGTAGCATGTGGGAAGTCTGACTGCGACCTGTTTGTGGAGTCCTGAAATCAGTGTTGGTGTGTGAGCCAGGCGGGTGCCTCGCTCAGCTGGGGTGCTCTGCAAATAGAGGTTGGAGGGGTGGATCCAGGAAAGGCTGAGCACAGCCTGGTGAGGAGGAATTTTTATGGCACAGGTAAGTCCTGGTTTTAAGTCTTAACTCACAGTAGATCTTTGTTTAATGGAAAACTGAAACTCTTCTTTGGAGCCTGGATGGGCAACTGCGGTCTTCTTGCTGTAAGCTTTAGTTAGGAAGAGTTCTCGTCGCTTGCTTGTGTATTTAATCATTGAGGTAGAGTCAGTAACAGTTGTGCTGGTCTGCTGGTTCATGTCATGTACAGAGTTTCTTTTAGTTTACGTCTTTAGAGAGTAGAAGAATTAAGGTCAGTCCTGTGTTCATCCCGTGGACTAATTCCTGGTTTCAGCAGAGTATTTTACTGGGTCCCCTGGCCAGGTCTGATAAAAATTGAAGAGCAAACATAATAATTGAGATCTGAATTATGAAGACATGACAGGTTTGCTTCAGAATGAAGAAATCTTCAAGGTTTTCTCATCCTATATGTCCTGCTATTTTGCCTTGTATCAAGAGTCATCCTTCCAACAGCAGTAGAAAAGATTATTTCTATGGTGGCATACAGAAAACATAACATGGCATAGGGTACAGTTACTGTGGGTCATCTGAGAGGGGATCTTACCAACACTGAGAGAATGGGGTAGGGCTCTTTTCAGTGGTGCCAGTGACAGGATGAGGGACTGCAGCCTCAAATTGAAGCACAAGAAGTTCCATGCAAACACGAGAAAGAACTTTGAGGGTGACAGAGCACTGGAACAAGCTGCCCAGAGAGCCTGTGGAGACTTCTGCTCTGGAGATATCTAAAACCTGCCTGAATGCTTTCCTGCCTAACTTACTGGAGAGAACTTGCTTTTAGCATTGGGATCTCCAGAGGTCCCTTCCAACCCCTATGATTCTGTGTGTCTTTGTGGTGTTCCAGTCTGTATAACTGAACCTTGCTGTGTTCATCTTGCTACTGAAACCTGTTTTGTAAGGAAGTTGGGGAGTGCTTCATCCCCACTCTGCCTGTCTTCTTCTGAGTAGGACACTAAGGAGTTGAGTTGCTCTGTGAGGCGTAACTGTTTTAAAGGAGAACAGTGAAATACTGCTGATGTTTGCTTGTTTTTTTTTTCTAGTTAAATAGTCTTATGTCAGAATGTTCAAATGATTATCAGTATAATTGTTCTTACAGTTCCACATTTCTTTGTGAAATAGAGAAACATGCTCATTGTATGGTTAGATGAAATTGATATTTACAGTTTCAATTGTATGTTGAGCTCGAGATCTGTTCTGTTTCTACTGCTGCATTTACTGTAAATCTTGGCACAAGTTCCTGAACTCCAAGACAGTGAGTGAATGAGGGCTTAAAGGTAAAGATCTGATTTCACAGAATCACAGAAACACCAAAAAGTAGGTTGGAAAAGACCTACAAGATCACCCAGTCCAACCATCCGCCTATCACCAGTAGTTCTCACTAAACCATGTCCCTCAACACAACATCCAAACGTTCCTTACGGATTTGAATCTTCTGAAGTGTGAGCAAACTCTTGGATCTTGAGCATATGCTGTTCCCCTGAATGGAGAGATGTGTTGTTATTCTGTTAAGATCCTCCAACTTCAAGTTGTTTTGGGAACTTGTATTTTAAAGGAAAGTGGATAAACCATGAAGCTCTGCTGAGCTCAAAATGTCATGTGAGGTATTTGAAAACAGAAAAATAGCACTAAGAGGAGAGAGAATCATAGAAAATGCTTACATTTAAAATCTTTTCAATGACTTTAGAGTAATTAACAGGAAAAGCTGATCAGGGTTCTGTGTAAATGTGGTAAATTACACCTCAATTAAAGCATTGTCTTGGATTGATAATGCTTGAAACCTGTGCCAAATGTTTGCTGTGGGAGCAATGGAAGGTGTTGTATGAGTGTCTTTTGTCTGCCTTCGCAACTTTATTAATTTGTGAAGATAAATTAATCTTCACCTACAATGTATTGCATCTTAGCACCATTGTTACTGACTGCATGATTTCTGGTTGAAGCTGTAACTACTGACATTTAGTATCTTTTCTTTTGATCTTACCCAGTTTCATTACTCTCCTGGAAGCAGAGAAGTGAGAACTCTTCAGCTGTGTAGAAGCAAACCACTGGGGACATTGTAATAGATCCCTGGCAGGCAATTCATAAATTTACAGGACAATTTCCTCTTCCAACTGTAAACTTTTGTTTTGGTGAAGTAAATTGGAAAGGAGAAAAAACAAGCAAACAAAAAACGCACAACTTTGTGTTATTTAAGTGACCAATAGAGTTCTCATGTTTTGTTTTCAGTTAAAGCTGTCTGTATGAATTCTAGCATGTAAAGATTTTCCTGCTTTTACAGGACTCAGTGTGTTGCTTTTTCTTTTTTTAGAGTCATCAGGATTGCAAAAGACCTCCAATATCATTAAGCCCAACTGTCCACCTACCACCGGTATGTCCCCACAAAACCATGTCCTGCAGTAAAGCATCCAGACACTTCTTGAGCACATCCAGGGACAGTGACTCTACCAGCTCCTTGGTGCTGGTTCAGCACCTCTCCACTTCCAGAGAAGAAATCTTTCCTAAAATTCAGCCTGAACCTCCCCTAGTGCAGCTTAAGGCCACTACCTCTCATCCTATTGCTTGTTAAGTGGGAGAAGAGGCTCACCAGACTCCCACCTTATCAGACCCTCCTTTCAGCCTGTCCTAGAGAGCTATAAGGTCTCCCCTGAGCCTTTTATTCTCCATATTAAACAATCCCAGCTCCTCCAGCTGTTCCCCACAAGACTTGTGCTCCAGACCCATCACCAGCTTTGTTGCCCTTCTCTGGACATGCTGTTGATGGGTTTTCAGGCCTGTTGAGATCCATGTTGGGGAGGATGCATCATCCCAAATCTCCGTTGCTGTCTCCTGTGCTTTCTACATTTGGGCCTAAGCAAATTTAGACTCAGATGTGTGCAGCACAGTGATTCTGGATGTGATTAATGTGCAATACATGTACAATAGCACTGGGTATATAGGTTAATGCCAGCTGCTGTTATTCCTAAACATAGTTTAGACAAAGCTTTTTAGTTACAATTACTTGACTGCATTAAGCTGTGAAACTTACTTTTCTATGGGTTCTTGAATGTGCTGCATAAGCTGCTAATCACAGAAATGGCAGCTCAAGCTATTGCAGGTTGTCAGCTCAGTAGTGTCATGAGCATCCAACCAGAGCAAGGCAGAGAACTGGAGCACATGTGATTGCGTCGGCAGCTCTCAGCTTATGCAGAATTGAAGGAAATACTTGGACTTCACCTTTCCTCTGTTCCTGAGCCGTCCCTGCTACCTGCTTGTGAGCACTTGGAGCCTGCTCTGACACAGAGTGTGCTTGATCTGTGACTCCTGCATTAATAGTAGCAAAGACTGGAAAAACTTGTAGGGATAACATGAAATCTCTGCCTAGAAACTGCTCTGTCTGGCAGTAAGAGTTGTTTTTCCATAGTATTTCAGCAAACTATCTTGCGTAGGGAACTCTTGAGTTTTTTTCAGTAAGATGTTAGCCTCTGCATGCTGTTGCTTGTTTTCCCCTGAGAATGCTGCCTTAATCTCAGAAGTGTTGTCCCTTATAGCTCAGCTAAGAGCAACATCTTGGAGGCTAAGGAAGCTGTGGCTGAGTGTGTGCCTGTTGAAACACGTACACCAGAGAAAAACAAACATGGTCCAACTCACGGAAGGCTCTTTGCATCTTAGTGGTTGTTTTTCTTGAGCGTGAATTTTGAATGGGAAACAAGATTGAGTCAGGTGCTGTACTGCAGAATTAAATTCCATCTTCTCCTTAGGTGACAAAACAAATGAAGTAAGGGATGATCACTGTAATGGATAGGTGAGGTCTCCCTAATTTAGGCTTATGCTCTGTGTCCTTTTGGATTCATCATTACGAAGCTGTGCCAACACAGCATGTGAAAGTAAGCAGGAATGTCTTCTGAGAGTGAGCAAATTCTTCTGTTGTTTGCTAGCTATGCTAATCAGCTCGTCAAAGAAACAGTGTTAATTTAGTTCTTTGTTAATTTAGACTTTGGTGAAATAAAGAAAATTAATTTTTGAATCAACACTGAAAAGCTAGGATGGTAACTGCTTAATTCTCCTGCGTTGTTGTTTATATCACAGTTATGAGCTCTTAACAGGTTATATCAACTGAAACACAACACAAGTGAAGGATTGTTACATTGAAAACTGGAGATTTTTTTTCCATGTTTTTGTAGGGACCAGACATCTGTAGCTCTGTGTATGCCCCCACGTCAGCCCCTGTTGTGCTGTGTGTTGTTGCACAGCTGCTGGAGGCACACACACCCTCAGCAGTGCCTTTCCTCACATGACACCAGACATTATTTGTCCAGCCCCAGCAGATCACATAGCTCCTATGGAAGCAGATGTTTCCATGAGCTGTCTGCTCTGCAGTACCTGTTGGTTTTCTGCCATTTCCCACCCAGGCTTGCTCTTGAGCTCCAGCTCCTGGCACTTTTTTCCCTTCTTGCTGAAGGGGTCAGCATGCAGGCATGGCTCATCAGGGAGAGACTACGGTGTAGAAGATGCTGAGCAAGAGGGCAACACTGCTGGGCTGTGCAGGGAAAGCATGGGGTTGGGGAACAGGAGGGTCTCTGTGCAGCTTTGTATGTAGCTTTTGTTAAAACAAAATTCAGCACATTTACCTGCTGCTTCAGGTAAAAGTGAAGTTTGAATGGATGAAACTGGAAATGTGCTGAATTGTAAGTTCATGCAGTGGAAGTGTAACAAATATTTGGTCTAGTAAAATAATCAGTCACACTTGAGAAAACCTATTCTCTGCTACTGAATAAGAAACTTTTTTTCTACTAGGCTCTAGCAAGATAGAAAGATCCTAGTATTTGAGTGCAGGAGGAAATTATACATGTGCAATTATACGTAGGTGATCATTCAGCCATGAGAGCTTTGAGTTGCAGTTGTAAGGCAGGGACCTGTGCTGCTCTGCTCAGTGATATACAAAGCAGCATGTGAGTATAAGGCCTTATGGCTTCCGTACAGGGGTTTGGAACTGAATTGTCAGGAATGGTGACTTTATAGAGCACTTTGGGAGGAGGAGGAACTATGATTTAGAGAGAATCATTGGAATTGCTTGGAAGAGACCTTACAGCTTATCTATTTCCCTCCCCGGAATAGGGCAGTTAGAACAGTTGTTGAAACAGATCCTGCGCTTTGACATAGTGAGGAAGGTGTCCTGGATATATTTTTAGATTTCTTTCCTCAAGAGGCTGAATGAGTACTTCGTACAGCAACACTTGCAGGGAGAACAAAAACATTAAGTTCTGAGGCACCTGTTCATTTTGCCATTGACACAAATTGGCAAAAGTTATCATTGATTGACATTACTCCTTTTTTTTTTTTTTTAACATTTGAACTGTCTGTTGCAGCAGACTTGCTGCAGGATGGGAGTAAGATCATTTGACTTATCAGTTACATTTTGCATAATGGTCTCTTGATCTTTGGAATGCTTGTCTTCTGCTAATGGTGCTGTTGGGGATACAGGATTCTTCTGTGGGAAAAGGGGAGGAACTCTTGATAATAGTTTTCCAAAAACTAAAATCATCCCAGAGCCTCCACGTTGCAGGGATCTTCCTATTCCCTCACTCATTCTCAAGCAGGGGAAAATTGGTAGGACTGTGTTTTATTTGATTGGGAATTTCACTGCAAAGCAGCGTATTTTTGTGCTAAATGCTCATTAATCAGGATTATGTAACCTCAAGGAGCTGTTGGTAGCTGAAGTAGTACAAATGAACATTGAGTATTTTGTGCCTCTTCAGCTGGATCTGCAGAAGTCATTGACACGACAGGAATTCTGTATTTCTAAACCAGATCTCTAAAAACAATTTGTAAACTAATTTCTAAAAACAGATGCACTGCAGAATGAGGTTGGTTTTGCGAAGTATGAAATAGGAGAGTTGTTCCTTTTAAAAAAAAAAAAAAAAAAAAAAGACCCAATGTGAAATATTGATAAGGTGGATTCTGGTAACAGGAGCAGTGCCTGCGGTAGGAGCTAAAGTGGGTTTTCTGGGGGCAGGTGAAGTGAAAACACTTAAACGTTTACAGTTGCTGAAAACCCTGAAATGGAAGAAGCCTTCCAGATCCCAGATGGAATAAACTTATGTAATACAACAGTGGTAAGGTGTTCACTTTAGCTAGTTACTGCAGCCAGTTACTGCAGTATAAAAAGGAAGATGTTTCTATAAACCTATTCCAAATGAACCAAAAGATGCTTGCAGTAGATCTCAATGGAAAATTACCACAGGGAAATGCTTTTCTGTTGTACTATCCAAGACTAAATTTCTAAGCCAAAAGCTTTACTTACATATCTTACTTCAAAATTACATTAAGTTCCAAAGGGTAAATGCTGTCATTGACCATTTTTGTCTTGAACTGTTGGAAACTGTACTCATGAACCATCTTTCTCTATGTGCAGTATATGGTAGTGTATATAAACTGAGACCTCCTTCTCTCTGCTGCAACTAAACGCAAGTTGGCTCAGTAATGCTGAGATGTAATGCTCTATTTCTGACGCTTATGATCACAGCTAATTGCCTTGCTGACTCACAGAAGAGTTTGTCAGGATGCCTCTTTATTTCCTTGCGCTGTCAGTTCCATAAAATTACAAGTACTTTGTTTTATTTGGATTCCTAAAGAACAGCATTTGTTCCTTGGCATTACAGGATTAACACTGATTTACCTCCTGCACTGATTGATGTAATTCAAGTGCTGTGTATTGTTTAGTTTTAATGGTATTCTCCTGTTTGTTCAGATTCTGAAGACAAGCTGCTGCATCGGTAACCTGGGGAAGAGGAGTTCTCTGTTAAGACTGCAAGAAGATACTACCAACTGGTAAACCATTTTTTTTTAGATGTCTGCTTGTCAATTGTGTCTGTTTTCTGTAATGTTCCAGGACAAGAAGTACAGATTACTTTGATGTATTGAAAGTAGAAAGTAGTCCATGCAGTAGTTCTTCTGTGCTTAGCAGTAGCGTACCAGACAAAAGGCACAATATTGGCTGGACAGCATGCAGATATTTAAATAGAATACACTGTGACTCAATTCCTGCTCTCTCTGTAGTAGAGGAAAAAGAGGAGTCTTTACCTGTGGTGGAATGTTAAACATTGTTTTTTTTTGCTTTTTCCATTGAGATTAATGCGTGTCTGAACCTTTTTACTGTACCAGAGCTATTTACTTGAAGTAATGGTGCAAACACTGAAACTTCAACTGTTATTCTCCAGAGCTTTGCGGGAGAGAAAAAAGAAGACTTTAAAGAAAGCTGATTTAGGAGCTGAATATGCTAAGCATGCTAATTAAAATTTCCAGGTGCTTTAGAAAATGTCATTAGTGCTCTTTAAATTATTCGAAGGATGTTCAGTGAGGCATCACTTTTGCTGGAAACAATACATGATAATGTAACTGAAGATGTACCCTAATTCACAGGCATTTAAAGCTACATGTAGGTTACCTGTGGTTCAGAACAGTGAAAGAATTGTTGGTGAAGAACTATAACCTCTTGCTAACAGTTTATCATTCTGTAAGTTGAGGGGTTGAGCCACGTTGTTACAAGCCAGTCACAAAGAAACGGGAGAATTTAGGATATCTGGCTTAACATAGCTATACCATGTATGTATCCTTGGGTGGTGCTAGGTCTGCATCTCACTTCTCAAATACTGAATGAAGTCTTTAGCATGGGTGGAAAATATCCACGAGATGTAAACTAAACCTGCATTCAATTTTGATCCAGCTACCCCTTCCCATATACCTTTTATCCAAGTTTAAGCCTACTTTTTGAGGTATAGGGCTAAGTAAACCAGGAGACAGTTCTTATCTCAGCATGGGCAGATGGATCCAAGGACAAATTGTGAAAAGAAGCAGTATATTAGCCAGTAAGGAAACAGTAAGCTTTTATGACCCAAATACTTAACAGATGCTTTATTAAGTTTTCCATATGAGTTAATTTACCTAAATTTTATTAACAATTGAGGCTAATAAGAAGTTGTATTGTGTAGTTTGTGCTAATAACCAAAGTTGACTGAACGTATTTCATTCTGTTGCTCTACTAATCTTACATGCCTTTAAAAGTTTGGTATTATTAATGCATATCCATCTGGTGGAAACGACAGTGAAAACATTTGACTTCATGTAATTCTTTTTTTGTATAAAGATGGTTTGCACGTTACAGCTATTTGTGAGCTATACTTTGAACTTTCGTGCCTAGCTCTGTGTTTAAATAAAAAAATAGACTCTAAAACGTGTATGAAACTTCTTCCCATACTCCCAGTTTAAAGCTTTGTCCCTTCAGTTTATCACAGAAGGTACCTGCAGTTGTAGCAGTCACAGCTTGAGATACTGAAACACTGTATTCTTACCACCAGTTTTGAACAGCACTGTTATTATTATCAGATTATAATCATTAAGCCAGCAGTGCTTTCTTGCAGCCAGGAAAGCCAGCTGTGTCCTGGGCTGCATCAAAAGAAGGATGGCCATAAGCAAGGTGAGGAGGTGTCTGTCTTGCTCTGCTTTGCCCTCATGAGGCCCCACTTGGAGTACTGTGTCCAGGCCAGGGACCCCCATTACAGGAAGGATGTGGAGCTGTTGCAACAGGTCCAGAAGAGGGCCATGCAGATAATCAGAGTGCTGGGCATTTCTAGGAACAAAGGTAGAGTGAACTGATTTTGTTCAGCCTGTAGAAGAGAAGACTCTGGGGAGACCTCATTGTGGCCTTTCCAATGCTGTAAAAGGAGCTTATAATCACGAGGAGACCGACTCCTTACATGGACAGATAGCACTGGGGCAAGCAGAAATAGTTTTAAACTAAAAGAGAGGAGCTTTTTGTTAGATTTTGGGGGGAAATTTTTACCAAAAGAGTGGTGAGGCATTGGAGCAAGTTTTTCGGACAGACGGTGCATGCCTCATCCCTAGAGGCATTCAAGGCCAGCTTGGGTGGGATCCTGGGTAGCCTGGTCTGGTGGCTGGCATCCTTGCTTACAGCTTGTCAGTGATCTTTAAGGTCCTTTCCAACCTAAGCCATTCTGTGGTATGAACGAATTGCGCATGTCTACGTAAATTTGAGTGTACAGCTCGGCATATACAGAGAACTGAAAAGCTCATTGGCCTAGCAGTGAAGGAATTGCTGGGGGCCAGCTGTCCATTTTCTCACTTCTGCTTCCCTTCCCACACCGTCACTCCCATCCCTTACCAAGAGAACTTAAAACGGTTGAGTGAAACTGAGTAGTTCCAGAATTGAGCTCTTTGTCTGCAGTTGTGGTAGAATAGTCGTCTGCCTTCAGTATTTATGGACCTTTAAGACCAGGCAGGATTTATTAGCTCAGAGGTAGTGTGTTTAAACTTGATTTCGCTGTTTCCAGCATTAGTTTTAGTCTGGGAGAACAGCAGGTGAGACGTGCTGAGCTGTAGCACATTTTAGACCTGACCCAGTTCTCAGCTCAGCCCCCATCTCTGGGAATATGCTGAAGAGAGAATGGGATTTATGAAAACCACGTTGCTTGGGGAAGAGTGCCTTTATCTTGCTGGATCTTGGTGCTGAGAAAGCTGCAGCTGACTGAATATTTTGTAGTGTGGGGCAGACCGAGTGTCCCTATGAGATGCACATGAGCCTATTTTATCCAGATATTGTTCTAGATACACATGTTCTTTTGGCTATGTTTCAGAAGTCCATTATCACAGACTCTAAAGACATCTAACATTTTAGTGGTTGCCTTATGTTTCTGGTGGTAATTTTTTCAGAATGTTACCTTATAAAGGATTATTTTTTGAGCGCCAATCACTCATACAAATCTTGATATCTATCTCCTACTTCTGAGTGTAACCTCTGATAATTATTCATTCTTAATTTATAGCTGCATTCTCTCACCTGCAGCTTGAATTTGTTTACATGCTTGAAAATATCAAAATCATTCTGTGCAACTTAGAATGGTTCCCCTGTAATTATGGTGGAATGACAATGGGGAGGTGTTTCAAGTAAAGTGTTCAGTGTGTTGTGGTGTCTGCCCCAGCACTGATATTGCACTGTTTGTGGATTAACAGGTTCTGCATTTATGTTAATTTTAATCAATTTGGAAACACCTTCAGTATTTTGTTTGCAAAGTGGAAGCAAATACCTATGTGTCACCTTAGTATTAATTTTGAGAACACTTTGTTGTGGCTTGAATAGCTCTTACAAGAGTAGCATTTATCTGGCTGACATAATTTCATATGTTCTGCTTGCTTGGGGGTACAGTCTTTAAAATTCCTTCAGTAATTATTTCTGCTGTTAAGTGTAAATCCCTTGATATCATAGAATCATACATAGGTGTTGTAAGGGACTTTGGAGATTGAGCATCTCCCCCTGCTGAATGCAGGTTCTCTACAGTAGGTAGAGCAGGAAAGCACTAGACTTGAACAGGGGAAGTTTTTCTGACTGTCCCAATACCTGTGTGCCTACGAAAGGTTAGTAGTGAGGGATGTGATCCAGAATATGGATTTTTCTTGAATTAGGCTGTAGTGTTATAGACTTCTGCGTGTCTTTGACTGTCAGGAAGTTTATGCAAAACTTAATGTACTGCTGGAGGTAGAAAGCAATGTTCTGTTCTGTTTTGGTCAGTGCCAAATGTTTCCTCTACTAAACAAGGAAATAAGTGTTTAAAAAAAAAAACCAACCCCCCCCCCAAAAAAAAAAACCAAAACCTGGAGCTCTTAATGTGTTCTTTCAGAAAGTTTTCCATTTGGGACAGCCTCATGTAATGAATTTAGAGATAGTGGAACTACAAGTGCTACAAGCAAGAAAAGCTTTCACTGCAGAACTACCAGATAGCAGCAGTAGGACAGGGTGAGAACCACCAGGATGACAGACTGATCCATCACAATGAGGTCATACACTGTAAATACAGAAAGAAAAATGAATGTCTTTCTGACAACTGAAACCACCTTTACTTCCCATTTGAGCCACAAGTTGAAAAAAAAGAATAAAATCTGTTGGTAGTGTTGCTCTGAATATACTGTGGTAGGTTTGCTTACAAATTGCAGTTCAGATGAGCTCAAATTGATTTGTTGTCTGTGTGATAGTGGGTTTGTTGAAGTTTTACCAAGAAAATGATGGTGAGTTAACACGTCTTTTCTGGTATTGCTTACTTAGAAAATATTTCGAATAGAATAATCAGGAATTCTACCATGTTTTACCAGCGTGCATTTATTTTGTGTTACTGCTGCTGTCTGAAGCAAGAAAGAGGAATGGCTGACAGCCTTTTGGTCTAACTGAGCTGTCTCCTGTTTATTTGCTGGGTTTTATCATAGGCCTTGTTTCATGTGGCTTAATATGGCTGGTTCCAATAGCATGGGAATAGATTGAAGGCTTAAATCTTCTGTGCAATCCTGTTGTTAAAGTCTTAACAGGTACCCATCAGTAATGAATATTAATAGTCTGCCTTGCTGATGCAGCGTAACATGGTATCTTTTCTCTCACAGCAGACATAGAATTATTTAAAACCTTGAATGAAGGTAGTAATAACCTGCAAATGATCAGTGACAGGGTTTTGACTCATCAACCGTAGAGCTGTTCCAGAATACTCTATGTAGCAGTCATGCTTCATCACTTAGTCGAGTAAGTTGAAAAAGAGGTGAGTTTTGAATCTGATTTGAAGTCTTGTAGCAGGCCCCATGTTCTGCTGGAGCCTCGAGCTGTGCTGTTTTGTTTATGTAGGAAAAGCTGCTCTTTTTCTTCACCTGTAAATAATTGCTCAGGACAACACCAACTGTTTGGTTCTGTTTGTTCAATGAACTTTCAAATCAAAGTCATTAATTTAAGGGTTGTTTTGACTTCTCAAAAAGTCACTTTTAAACAGACCTGCAAAATATGTAAACTTTTCTCGGGCCAAATGTTGCTCTAATGAAAAGCTGTTTGTTGATACTGTTGATTGAGATTTCGCATTACGTTTTATAGGGTCTGTTCTATTAGGCTGATGTCAGATGTTGCTTTTTTCGCTTCCTGAGTTACAGGAGGACCTTCTAAATGCTTGTTAAATGAAATTTTTAGTTTTTACATGTTTCTTACTTTTTTAAAAGCACCATAGGGATCTGGATTGCTCACACATGCTCCTTCTGAGTGCGTTAATGCTCAGCCTAATGGTTTGCCACAACTGCAGTTTTATTTTTTTCCTTTTTTAATCTCATCTTGGAAGTAGTTTTGGAAATTACTGAGCAGAAATGTTCTGCTCAGTATCATTAAATTGCAGTGCAGCAATTATAACCCTGTCCTATGGCTCCTTGTATTTTTCCCTGTCTATTTGATAAAGCTGTTTAATGCACGTAACGGTCCCTGGAAGCTAAACCCAGGCTTCAGTATTCCCATATTCTGTCTTACGTTTGCTACCCTGCATTATGCAACTTCTGTGCATGCTTTCATCTTCAGTGCTGCTCAATAAGCAGTTGAGGTCACAGGTTAAAATGATCTGACTAGATTCTTCCTTTCTGGACAAATGTGATTGATATGATTGCTTAGAGTATTCTCATTTATCAGTGTTTACTGGCATATGATTGCCTGCTTTTCTTTTTGTTGGATCCTGATCTTCTGCTAGTAGAATATTACTGTTCAGCAGATCTGATAAGCTTCCTTTATTTTAATTTTAGCTGAAACAGTTGCTACTTTCAGTTGCTCTTACAGTACAGAAGACAAGGTGGAACTGCAGGCAGAGCTGAGCAGACCAGAGGTGCTCTCGGGACTCTCAGTGTGGAATCACCCAGAATGGCCCGGGTTGGAAAGGACATCAAGGATCATGAGTCTCCAACCCCCTCAGCCCCGACCACAGGCAGGGCCCCCAGTCTCCCCATTTAATACTAGACCAGGCTGCCCAGGGCCCCATCCAACCTGGCCTTGAACACCTCCAGGGATGGGGCATCCACAGCCTGTTCCAGCACCTCACCACTCTCTCTGTAAAGAACTTCCCCCTGATATCCAACCTAAATCTTTCCTCCTTCAACTTGAAACTATTTCCCCTTCTCCTGCAGTTATCTACCCTTTCAAAGAGTTGATTCCCCTCCTGTTTGAAGGCTCCCTTTAAAATACTGAAAGGATGCAATGAGGTCACTCTGCAGCCTTCTCTTCTCCAGGCTGAAGCATAGTGCAGCAGCTGCTCTGGTGGAGCTGCTGTGGACACTGCTAGCACCACAAACTGCTCTTCCAGGGCTGTGCCATGTGGTTGGGCTCCTGCATGGTATTGCCTCTAGCTTGTGCATGCTGCCTCTGGTACTTTAGTTCCAGCCTAATCTGCTTTGGTCTGGATTCATCCTACAGTTCTACCTGTTGGGTCATTTCAGCTCTCAGTTTCTAATTGTACTGAGGATTATAGATTAAAATTCATCAAAAGGAAAACAGTCAAAAGAGGTTCCCTACTGTTGTTGTATAGTTGTAGTGTAGTTCTATGCTTGGAGTAAGAGAAGTCTGGGTGACTTTTGTTTTTTTAAGGGCCGTTCTGAAATGTTACTGAATGGAGCTACAAATTCTTAGGCTGCTTGGATCTGATAATGTGCTGCTAATAAATAGTTTTGAAAGGAAAGGCTTTCTTGACATTTTTTTTGTCTTAATGTTTTCAATATACAAGTGTATGAGTATCACCGCAAACTTCCTGGGACAGACTAGGGTTTTGTTCTGTTGCTCTGACATTGGTGAGTCAGAACTCTATAACTGTCATATTTATAAAAAAAAACAAAAAAACTCATCTTTTGTATGGCTCACATAGAGGGTTGTTGAATCACTTGGCCGGTATTCAGAAACACTTCACAAATGGGTGTTAACGGTGTAACTTCAAAGGAAGCATTAATTGCAGAAAAATAGCAATGTTAAGTAGCTATAGGGAGGTTAGATGTGCAGTAGATAGCAGCATCACCTAATGTTATAAAGGTACTGAATACCTTGAATACTTTTTTTTGGGGGGGGAAACACAAATGCTAGATATCTCTTCAAAATTCTGCTTGGGTGTAGTATGTGGTACTAAAACTCTTCAGAATTTAAACTTAGGATAGTTTGAAAGAAATGCATGACATGATATGCCACCAGAATGAGCACTTCAGTTGTTTGTATAATTGACTGTATTGAGCATAGGACTTGCTTCAAAACTTACTGCGTGCCTTTTTTTTAACCTCCCTTTTTGCAGTAAAACATGTAGATGCTCAGCCTGAATGTAACAGCTCCTGTGACCTACGCCATGCTCCCCCACACCCAACTCAGTTTTTTTTTTCTCTGAAAGGCCAATTTCTTTTCCTAAAAGCCCTGGCTTGGTTTTCTCATTGTCTAATAGTGAATATCCTCACTTGCTTAGAGAAGTCTTAAGGGTTGTTTGGAAATTAACTTTTTCACTTGGGTAAAAGATTCTTTGTGCTCGGACTTCAACTTAGGTTTCTTTCCTAAGTAAACATTGACATCCTTTCCCCTCCCCCCCTTTTGAGTCTGTAGTGCAGCACTTCTACTTCCTTGAAATATTTTATTCAAAGCAAACCTGATAGCTCTCTGCCACATTACTTGAAGCCAAGTCTTTGGGCTTAGTCTTAAGGAAGTTGAGATGCTGAGTAGTTAACTAAGCTTCTAGATGGACATATGAGCCTGAGCTTAACAGCATGTTTGGATGAAGTGCTGAATGCTAATACAGCTGCACAGCCTGTCAGTTATGTTGATGTAAATGCATTTTTCTCAGCCAACAGAGGACAAAAAGTTTCACATGCTTTTGCCAGGTGTGTAACACAGTCCAAGAAAGCTTTCATATCAGACTACCATCTTTGTCGTAAAATTATATCATAGAATGGTTTGGGTTGGAAGGGCCCTTCAAGATCATCTAGTTCCAACTCCCTGCTATAGGCAACGGCACCTCCCACTAGACCAGGTTGCTCAAAGCCCCATCCAGCCTGGCCTTGAAATATGCTTAGTACAGCTTTGAGTGTAGCAAGTAATATGTAATAGTATCAAACAGTATTGAGAAATGACATACATTTGTGAAGGGCTTAGTGTAACATGAACTATAAAGATACAATTTAGCTTTAGAAGGGTAATAAGAAGGCAGCAGAGGAAAAAGGATCCTGACCTTTCTCCAGCCTGTGGTCAGAAAGGTACTTTCATAGCAGGCTACTACTGGGTTTGCTTTGTCAGAAGAACCAGGATGAATTTGTAGCAGTGATACACTACCACTGCAGTTTGTCATGCAGTTTTTGCAGGATCTTTTTAGCATCACAGATGTTAGTATGGGAGTCTGTGTCCACCTAGCATTGAGTCTTGGTTCAACTGATGATGCCCTGAAACTTTGTGAAACGTGATCTTAGCTATGATTTATTTTCTGTAGCTTAGCCATCTGTTATTT
Organism: Lagopus leucura; assembly: GCF_019238085.1. Classification (NCBI taxonomy): domain Eukaryota; kingdom Metazoa; phylum Chordata; class Aves; order Galliformes; family Phasianidae; genus Lagopus; species Lagopus leucura. The sequence continues at coordinate 82,106,256 of NW_024962263.1, read as the reverse complement.
TTACTGAGGTAAAAAATCAAGTTTTATTGCTAAAAATTTCTTACTGTTCTTTTTTTTAATACCCACAACACGTGGGATGTATTTGACTTGCAGTTCTGTATTGAAGTGGGCTTGTTCTCATATTTTCAGTGTGTACTTCCAGTTCTAAGAGTAACCAGTTTTTGGAGTTAATTTCAAGCTTGTATCTGAAGCAGTAGAGCAGGAGTATGTGCAAAATGCCTGAGCAGTGCTGTTTTTAAGCTAGGTCCTGTTCTCATCACTGTGATGTGACTCAGAATATGCCTACCATGGTCCATCTCTGGCTTGCGCAAGGCCCCAGTTGGCAATATTTAGCAGGGGAGATCCCAGTGTGATCTTGAACTTCAAGTGAGTAATTTAAACATTTTTCTCTGTGAAGGTAGCAAAGTGAGTTATTCTCTGAAGAATGCTAAAGCCTGGGTGCCTTATGCTTCATATGAAGTACAGGGATTCTGTGTGAGCTTTCTTTGATAGTTCTGTAAGTTTTATGGCTTCATGAGGTAATTCTTTTGTTTAAGCTTCTTTATGAGCTGTGGTGTACCAATCTAGTACAAAGAAAGTAATTTAGGTTCTTACTAGAAAACTGGTTTCTTTGTGCTTGATGTTTGGAGTTCTTAATAGGCAGTAACACGCAAGTGTTGGAGAGCTGCAAAATCACCTTTCTTATACATAAAAATCTGCTATGCTTGCTGCCAAAGCTGTGCTTATGTGCGGGGACTGCTCAGTAAGTTCCATGGGAGCTGAGCAGATGATGTTGATTCCTTACTGGAAGTTACTGGTGAACCTCTTCTGAAATCTTTCCATGCTGAGCAGTATCAGTTTCAATCTGAGATGGATACCCCAAAACTAGAGTTTATTCAGTAGCTGGCCTGTTACTAGTCTTTTCAAAATCCATTGTCCACAAAATGCAAAGTTTACTTAGTTCATCTTACATTTGAGTAATGTTTGACTTCAGTCAGCTCCAGGCCTTTACTGACTGGGTGATTCACTACCTGTCTCAATCTGTCAGTGCTTTTCCCCATCTATTTCCCAACTGTCCTGATAACTATTTCAGTTTATAGCTAGCATCAGAAGTTAGCACATGTGCTTTAGCCTCTTTCTGCTGTGTTGAAGTTAGGTTGCAGACCAAGAGGTGTTATGCCTCTGCATAATAAAGGCTCCAGAAATGAGGTGCATCACTTTTTCTGCTGTTTGTCTCTTTATTTAAAAATTAAATAATCCGTGAGCTGTTAACCTGTTGTATAATAAGCAGTTTTTCTTAGCAGCTGCTTGTCTTTAACTTCATCGACAACCTTGATGAGGGGGTTATGTCCACCCTCAGCAAGTACGCAGATGATACAAAGCTGGGAGGAATGGCTGACACGCCTAAAGGCTGTGCTGCCATTCAGCAAGACCTGGATGGACTGGAGGGCTGGGCAGCAATAAACCAGATGGGGATTAACAAAAGCAGGTGTAAAGTCTTGCACCTGGGAAGGAATAACCACAAGTATCGGTACAGGTTGGGGCATGACTTCCTGGAGAGGAGCTTTGTGTAGAAGGACCTGGGAGTCCTGGTGGATGACATGTTGGCCATGAGCCAGCAGTATGCCTTGGTGGCCAAGAATGTCAGTGGGATCCTGGGGTGCATTGAAAGGATCATGACCAGCAGGTCAAGGGAGGTGATCCTTCCCCTCTGCTCTGCCGTGGTCAGGCCTTACCTGAAGTACTGTGGCCAGTTTTGGGCTCCCTGATACAAAAAAGATGGGGATCCCCTGGAGAGCGTCCAGTTGGGGGCCACAAAGATGATAAAAGGCCTGGAGCATCTCTCCATTGAGGAAAGGCTGAGTGACCTGGGTCTGTTCAGCCTTGAGAAAAGAAGACCTGGAGGTGATCTTATTAATGCTCATAATGTCTTGAGTGTAGGAGTCCAAGAGACATGGCCAACCTCTATTCAACAGTCTGTGGGGACAGGACAAGGGAAAATGGCCATAAACTGGAGCATATGAAGTTCTGCACCAATATGCAAAGGAACTTCTTCACAGTGAGAGTGGTGGAGTACTGGAAGAGGCTGCCCAGGGAGTTTATAGATTCTTCATTCTCTGGAGATATTCAAGACTTGCCTGAACGTCTATCTGTCCATTTTGTAGGGGGGCTGCTTTGCAGGGGAGGTTGCACTCAGTGATATCTAAAGGTCCATTCCAATCCCTACAGTTCTGTGTTTCTGCGTTCTCTGCGACATAGCATTCAGTACTTGGCTGAATCAGAGTTGCAAAATCTAGGAAAAAATATTATCTTTTCACTACTTATTATGTAGTAGATGCCTTATTTTATGCCTGTTAGTATTCTTCCAAACCTTGAGAATCACAGTCAGATGGGAGCTCATGTATTACAGGTCATCTGCACTAAGTGGAACAACAGAGGTGATGCCCTCTGAAGCTGACAGTTGGTTCTTTATTCAGATACCCTTGTGTCTGAACTGAGGTGCTTCTGGAAGAACAAATTTAATCATGTAAGAAATCCATCACACCTCTAATCTGACATCCTGTCACTTTAATGGATGTTCAGTGATGATTCCTCACTGAGAACTAGAGATATACAAATCTAGTCCTTACTAATTTAGACCATGCTTTATTATATAGCTTTGTGCAAACATTAAAACTTGGAGTATTATGTGATATTTGATTTTTGCACTATACAATTTCATTACTGTCAGCATGCCAGTGTAAGCAAAGTTCATAGCATCAGATGTGCTCAGTCTGTTTTGCATGGAGGCATACTGATTGGTACTAAATTTGGATCTGAGGATGCTGGTGCACAGCCAGCTGAATGTGAGCCAGCGCTGTGCCCAGGTGGACAAGAAAGCCAATGGAATCCTGGCAGAAATACCTTGGCCAGCAGGACTAGGGAGGGGATTGTGCCCTTGTATGTGACACTTGTGAGACCATACCTTGAATTTGTGTTCAGTTTTGGGCCTCTCACTAAAAGGAGAATGTGGAGCTGCTCGGTCGTATACAGTGTGGTGAAAAGACTGGAGAACAAGAATTAGGAGAAGCAGCAGAAGCTGCTTAGTTTGGAGAAAAGGAGTCTGAGGTGAGAGCTCGTTGTTCTCTACAGCTACCTGAAAGAAGGCTGCAGTGAAGAGGGTATCTGGACGTGAGGAAATGGCCACAAATTCTTCCCAGAATCCAGTTTAACTCCCTCCTTCACGGAGAAAGTGCTCAAGCATTGGAATGGGCTTCCCAGGGAAGTGATGGAGTCCCCATACCTGGAGGTATTTAAGAGGCATGTGAATGTGACACTAAGGGACATGAGTTAGCGATGGGACTCCATGGGTCAGATTGTTTGTGGAAATTGGTGATCTTGAAGGTCTGTTTCAACTTAAATGAGTCCATAATTTTGTGAAAAATATGGGAATCCAATTAGTAGACTCCTGTACTAGCATCTTTTTGTCTGTTATTTGGTACTGATCTAACAGAGTTAGAGCTTTCCTAGTTGTTTCCCTTCTGCCTGATGGCTCTAAACGTCTGGAAAGACTGTCTGTGTTTATAATCAGCTTTCACTCATTTTTTCACTCAGGACAAACTATCTGAGCATCAGCATGCCTTTCTTAACAGTATGAAGTGCTTATGATGATAAATGCAATATTCTGTCTGAAAAGATGTAAAGAGCTGATCAGTTTGTGATTTTTCTTATAATTCTATCAGTTGGAAGCTTCCAGGTGTGCATATAACAATCAACTAATGCTTTTGGAAAAGCTTTTTTTAAAAATCCCTGCCTTTGCTGCTGTTGTGTTTTTTTACTGTTTTCATATTTATTTATATAGTGTAGTCATTCTAATGAGTTTGGACTTGTACTGATTGTTAATAGCTCAATGAACTTAATTAACTTTCGGTCAGAATCATCTTAATTGGTGTTACTGACTACAGAAAAGTCTGGTTTCAGGAAGAAACTTCTGTGTTGTTAAATGTTAGCATTCATCTATTTGATTTTTATATCGTTTTCCTCTTCTTTCAGGAACGGAGCTTTTTGAAGGTGTATTGTTGTTGGGTCTTTTGTTTTGATATCTGTTAACAACATGCACTGTGTTCGGCCCTGACCTGTACATAATTAACGTTTTCCAGTTTTGTTTTTAGTTGCTTTGTCTCAAAATAGGAATTTAGCAGTCTACTGTCATGGGGAGGGGAAAAAAATATTGGTAAGGTTATCCAGTTAGGGTAAGTGGAATTCAGGGGAATCTAAATGTGTTTTTTCTATTGTAGCTTTGACCTTCTAGTAATTAAATTTGTTACAGTATGTGTTCTTTCAAATTGCCTATCACCAGCAGCCTGTTTTCCTAGAAGCAAGTTCTTGACACAGTGATTGTGTTCTCTGTTTATATGCCTTGAGATTGAAAGTTGCATTAAAAAACAAGAATGCAGATTTGTTCTGAAGTCAAAGTGGCATATGAGTCCAGAACTATAGTTAAGAAGTAGATTCTGAAGAAGGGTGCAATGTCTGAAACAGATGTGTGTCTACTTTTGTAGGGCTGCATAGCATTACACTGAAGACTTTAGGTGCAAAAGAATGTATTTTTATAATCTGTTCTTCTTTTGAAACAGAGTGGAGGCCAAGAACAGAGTGCAGCACTGGCTGTAGGTAAGAACTGAAACTTAACCTGCTTGAAAACTCTCCTGAATTAAAACTGTGTAATATGGGCAGGAAAATGAACCATGCTGAATACCAGCAGTTTTCTCTTCAAGTACTTTTTTTCTCCAAGCTGTAAAAGCTACTTCTGCAGAACTGTTATGTTTATTTTGAAGACTTTGAGGCCAATGTAGAATCATAGACTCACCAAGGTTGGAAAAGACATATAAGATCATCCAGTCCAACTGTCCATCTATCACCAGTATTTCCCACTGAACCGTGTTCCTCAGTACAACATCTAAACATTTCTTTAACGTTCCACCACCTCTCTGGGCAGCCCATTCCAGCACCTGAGCACTCTCTCAGAGAAGTATTTTCTGACATCCAACCTGAATCTCCCCTGCCACAGGTTGTGGCCATTCCCTCTAGTCCTATTGCTGGTTATGTGGGAGGATGACTCCCACCTCACCACAGCCTCCCTTCAGGTACAAGGTCACCTCTGAGCCTTCTCCAGACTGAACAATCCCAGCTCCCACAGCCATTCCTCATATGTCTTGTGCTCCACAGCCCTCACAGCCTTATTGCCTGTCTCTGAATACGTTTTGGGGCCTCAGTGCCATGGTCTCCTTCTTATAGTGAGAACCTCAAAGTGAACATAGTACTCAAGGTGTGGTTTCACCTAGCCTGAGTTCTGAAGGACAGTCACCTCCCTGCTCCTGCTGGGTGCACTTTTTCTGTTACAAGCCAGGATGTCATCGATCTTCTTGGTCACCTGGGCACACTGCTGGACTGCTGGCTCATGTTTGGCCTAGCATTGACCAGTAGTACCCTCAGGTCTGTTTCCTCTGCACAGTGTTCCAGCCACTCTGCCCCAGCCTGAAGTGTTCCCTGGGGTTGTCGTGGCTGTATATATCTCTCTGTGGTTAAAGATGCAGGCTGCCCAGGGGAGCTGTGGATGCCCCATCTCTGGAGGCAATCGGGGCCACGTTGGTTGGGGGACCCAGACAGCCTGATCTGGTGGAAGGTGTCCCTGCTTATGGCAGAGAAGTTGGAACTGGATGATCTTCAAGATCCATTCCAACACAAGCCATTCTGTTATTTAAAACTTATCTTAGAAGATCGTGTTTAAAGTTCTTGGAAATTTGAATGCAGAAATTATGTGACTTTTTTTTTTTTTTTTTTTTTTTTTTTACCAATACTGATTTTATATCTGTATTAATGTTACTATTTAACTTCAAATCTTTCCTGAACCATGTGCCTTGAACCAGAAACCAAGACCCTGAGAAGGTTTGTAAGTCTGAAGTGGTGGCAAATGCTCATGTGAAGTTTTTTCCCTTACATAGTTTTACTATTTCTGCTTACCTAAGCTACTTCATGGAGTTTGTATTATATTTCATGTTTATTGTGCTGTGCAAGCATAGCTATCTTTCATCTGTCACATTGGAAAGGTAATGCTCCCAAATGTGAAGTAGTATTTATTTACCTTACACTTCTGATGAATCGGTAAAAAGCTCACTGAATTCTGAGGAGATGATTAAATTGATTTGTCATTTTTGTTGACTTGTCAGTTTTGTTGTCAGTGGTGGAAAACATCGTAGAGTTCCATGTCTAAAACTTTTAATAACCCATTTAGAAATGAAGAATATAAGCTATTATAGATGTCACTAAAATAATTGCCCTTGATTTTTATACCTGATGTATATATTGAAATAATTGTTTTCCAAAATCACTGATTTTGTTGAGATTTTTATCAATTTTTTTGTTGTAGCTCTTAGGAGAGCTCATCGTGATGCTACATCAGAAAAACAGTCCCTCAAGCCTACTGTCTTGCCTCTTTGGAGGTACAGAATGAGTCTAGGATTGGGGCAGGCATACTGTAATACTTTCCCAGTTCTGGAAAAACATTTAGTGCTAGCAGTAGTAGCAGGTTCATTCAGTAGCATTTACAGCCAAAGTCATGGGTAAGTATGTTAGCAAAGTTATAGTTTCAACTAGTGCAAACCTTTAGAGTATGTGTGGGTACTGTCTTGCCAAGTATGCCTTCTTCAGGAATCACCCTTTTACTTCCCTCTGGGTGTGTGCTCTTGCTTTTGCTCATTTTTTCACACTCACTTATTACTCTGCTGGGATTGTGCTTCAGCTGCTCAGGAAGGTGAGAATCTCGCAAAGCTCAAGGGCAATGCTGAAAATGGTACTGCCTTCAGGAGGAAGGCTGTCCAGAGAACAGCTACATCATATGGCAAGAAATTTCTGTTTTCTTTGAACCATCAATATTTCTGGTATTGAAGGGAAATACCTTACAGGTGGAGATGTTGGCCACATCAGCAGCCCTAAACAGCTCTCTGTCTGTTGTTTTAACCTATTCCAGCTGTGCTGAGACAAAAAAGCTGCCATGTTTGACAGCATCTTAAACCAGCTGGGAATCAGCAGAGTAAGAGATTTGAAGGGACTGGCAGAAGCCCTACCCAAGCAAGACTTTCAGTGGGAAAACACCAATACGATAACAATGGTAAAGTTCTGGAAACTGTGGAAAGCCTCAAAGAATGAGAGCAGGTGGCTCTTTCTGAATAAGGTTAAAAGTTGAAGCTGAAAATCTAGTAAAACTTGAACCCTTAATGTAACCAGATGTCTAGGAAAGCAGAAATGAGAAGAAAATGTATTTGTGATGGTTCTAATGTATTATTTTCAAGTCAGATGTAATTATTAACTATATTCAGTTTTCTAATGTTTGTCAGTTCAAGATATGTCCCTGTTTTCCCCTAAAATTGCTGCAGGCTTGTAGTACCCTTTCCATGCAAATCGACCTGCATAGGAAGAGTCATCAGCTTGTTATTTATTCTTTAGCCTAATTTCTTTTAGTTCTGTTCAGTGAAACTGGCACACGTTAAAAGCCTGCATTTTACATCTTTGTGTTCCCCATATCTCCAGTGATTGTGTAGTTCTGTATTTTTCTCAATTCTGAATATTTCTTTTTCAGATGAGAAGTGAAAGACAGCCAAGCTGTTTCTTGTGTTGAAGTCATATCATAGTTTCAATCATCAATGTACTCCTTCATTAACTTTTTTCCTGTTCTTCCGTATCCTTAAGGAGCTTTAGGGACCAGAATTTCCTTGTATGTGTTGCTGATTAATGATTTTCCTTATTTCTGAACATGTAGTTGGTATTTCTTTTAGCTGCTCATGAGCCCAATTATATGCAAACCTTATCTAAATTGAACATGACTCCAAGGTCTCATTCCAGAACTGTAATAGCCAGCTCGGAGCTGATAATCTTAAGCATGAAACTAAGATTGTTTTTCTCTTGATACATCACTTCACACTTCCACAGTTAGGTTTTATTGTCAAGTGGCACTAGCCTTGTGAGGTTCTTTTCTATTTTGCCTGCTGGTTATTTTCCTGCTGCTCTGATCCTTCTTAGGTTATCTGCCAATACATTGGATGGCATTCCTGCGGACCTCCGCTGACTCCTCTCCGCTGTGGGAACTGATCACTTATTCCTTTTCTTTGTTCATTCAAACTGTTTATTCAAAGATCTTCTTTCTCATTCCAGTTTCTCTTCATTTGCTTTAAAAGCCGTCTTTTGAGTAATTCAAACAAAATGGCAATCCAGATGGTTTATTTGTGTTGGATTACTGACTGGTTCAATGAATTGTACTTTGATAGCTTTCCTTGTAGTCATATCACCAGAACAGATCTTGTTGTAATCTGTTGTCCTTCCCTGAAAGGTTAAATTATTTCTGCATTCTCACAGCTAAACCAAGGAGGGCCTCCTCTGAAGTACCTACTGATTTTGAGACTTCAGTTCCCTTTCAGTCAGACAGGTAGATCAGAGCAAATGTTTTTGTGGTGCAAGGTGGTATGAGCTTGAAGAATTCACTGATGAACTGGTGCAGGAATCAGATCAGTACGTAGAATTCTGCATATCTGTACTGATCTTACTGGATTGCCAGTTGTACAATATCACCAGAAAATAGCAGACATACGTCTGCAGACAACGCCAAGAGGTGATTGGAGAGTGCAGTGAAAAAGTATAGCTAGAGGAATCTAGACCAAATATGATCTATATCTTCACACTTGCTTTCTAATAAGGGAAAAAGTCCTGATGTGTTTCAATAGCCTTCCATATTGGTCAAACATATTTTGTCTGACTGGTGTCCTGGAAAAAGAAAGCTCTATAGGCTGATCAGAAAGCTTTCCTGAAATGTCTTTCCAGTTATGTGATTTGGAAGGCCAGAGGGATTCTTCCTCCTCGGGAGCCCAGAGCAAGTGTGTCACTGAAATGAGTTATCAAATTGACAGTCAGCACTGGCTCCATACACACAAGATTTGCATTTCAATACTGACATGCCCAAGAAATCTTTTTCAGATAGAATATGTAAAAGAATATTTATATCCATCAGCTTGATGCCTAGGTAATATCATAACATTGTTAGTGTAGGAGATGTGAGCCAAGGCACTAAAGGGGTTCTGTGCAGTAGTTCAGAGTCAAGCTCAAGCAGAATGTTTAATTGGAACTTCAAGAGCAGTGCAGCTGAGTGCACTCCTTGCAGTAGCACATTAGATGGCAGTAGTAGCCAGGCTCTTTGATAGAGCCTCAAGGGAAATCATCCAGCTTGGTTACTGCAGTCTATGGCAGTCTGATTAACATAGATGGGAATTTAGTTACTTTGAAAGAAAACACATTTCCCAATTAAGAACAGAATCACAGCGGAGTGTGTTTTCACAAGTGCAACACTAAAATGTGGTGAATCAATTCTTTTGGACTTTGAAGTTAGAGATGGAAAATATCTTAAGTGTCCAGAAAATAAAAGTAAGGTTTACAGATTTGGTGTTTCTGTAGTGCTTTTTTTTTTTTTTTTTCTTTTTACACTCAGGTGAAAATCTGGGAGGAAAAGGTCTTTGTGCGCGGAGTGTTTTTTTGTTGTGTGGGGTCTTTGCTTTTTTTGGGGGGGGGGGGGGGGAAGCAGGGAGAGAGGATGAAGGAGGGAGTTTGGTAGCTCTTAAACTACATTAGCTAAAGGATGGTAGCCTTGGAATATTAAACTTAGTAATATGGCAGTATAGCACAGTTTTAATACCATCTTATGTACAATAAACTGCCTTGTAAAATAAGTTTGTAAATTTTACTGGTCTCTCCTTGAATGTGGATTTTTGTTTTTTCTTCTTTATGTACCTTTCACATTCTTTTTGATAAGAAAGCTGAGATTTAAACAAACAAACAAACTTGGACATCAGCCAATTGGGCTGTAGCAGTCCCAGCTGGTTAAGTGCAATATTTGGGCTGGAAGGGAATTGCTGACTGCTTGACATGAAAGCAGAGATGGTATGGGCACATTTGTTAGGAGCTTCCCTTCATCTGGCAGATCATATTGTATGGCAGCGACCTCTGTTGGAGGAGTTGCAGCTCTGCAAAAGACTTCTAAGATTGCAAAGCAGAGTGTAAATTGCGCGCAAGTGTAAATAGCTGTAAAGAAAGTCTTTTTTCTTTCTAACAATTATAAAATAAATTAAATGCGGCATTTCTCAGAATTAAGTTTGAAAGCAGACTGATTTACATTGAAAATATATTAGATATTAGGAGGAAGTTTTCCACACGGAGGGTGGTGAGGCACTGGAACAGGTTGCCCAAGGAGGCTGTGGATGCCCCATCCCTGGAGGCATTCAAGGCCAGGCTGGATGTGGCTCTGGGCAGCCTGGTCTGCTGGTTGGTGACCCTGCACATAGCAGGGGTTGAAACGAGATGACCATTGTGGTCCTTTTCAACCCAGGCCATTCTATGATTCTATGAGGAAAAAGGAAAACACATCTAATGATAATGATGATTTTTTTATTTTTTTTTTACCTCTAGCCTTTCTCTTGGAAGAATTGCTCAGTTACCAAAGAGTAAACCAGGGCAGATTTTCCAGAGCCAGGTCACTCCCCTTTTCAGTCCAATTTGCTTTTAAAATAAGAATAATATTTTGAAGCAAATTAGGTCTGGCTGCGAAATTTTATGACATGTTTACCTGATGTGAGCTATGATAAAATAACGAAGTTATTCAGTGTCAGCTGTGCTGCTGGAATTTTCCTGAATTAACAAGACTTTAAGAGTGATTTTTCTAAAGTAACTGCAGAGTCTTCAGTGCCTTTCCCTTAATTTCCTCCAAGTGGAAAAATGGACTGAATAAACACTGACCTGACCATATTTTACAATTCTGGTTTCAAGGAATGTGAGCCTTTTTTACTAAACTGTTTTCCCTGGCAGGGCTCTGTTTTCCTGATATGACAGATTTTTAACTCATTTTTGTTCAGAAAACAGGTTTTATTGATGATGTGTGATCTTCAAAAAGTAGCCTCATTTTTAGCTGAAGTAGTTAATTGTACCAAAGTCAGCTTAGCCTAAAAACCTGAAGTCAGAGGCAGCCCTGGACACCTTTTTAGTTGTGCTTTTATTGAATGGCCTGAATACTTACTTTCCATACTAAATAAATAAATAAATAAATAAATACAATTCTGTTTGTTAGTACAAATTGTTTTATGGTTATTCAAACCCCAGAAGTTCAGTGGTGTATGTTTTTTCCTTTTCAGTTTCTTAGAGGGAACAAAATTGGCTTATTTCACTGGTGAGTGATATGTTAAGGGATCTCCACTAGAGGTCAGGAGTGAAAAGCAGTACATGGATCTTTGCAGCTCTCTTCTATCTTAGGCAACAGTTTGTATAAAACTAATGAATGCTCTCTAGTTAGATTGTCTAGTGGTGAATGAAATAGCTTGTTCTATGTAGAATTGGTGACTGGAGTGGCACTTTCCGTATGTTTGATTCAACAGCGAGAATCAGATGTCAGGATCAAACTGATACATCGGATATTAATAACATTAATATAGCTATGAGAAATCTTGAATACGAAACCATCTTCAAAATCTAGCTCATTTCACATGAATAGTACCAGACTTCTGAATCTAAACCTGATAGTTTTCCCTTTCTTGTTTTTTGTTGTATTATTTTTTTTCCAGACTGAGTGATAATGAGTGTTACTTCATTAATTATTTACTGTCTGGACAATGTCATTTTGGGGCTTTGTTTAAAGCCAGGTTTTTTAATTACTTTAAGCACTTTGATCACTAACTGTAGTGGGGATTCGATTGTGTCAGAAGGTATCTGTACTTCCCTGGCACTAGTCAGAAAAGAAAGAAATCTGCACTAGATTTGGAACCAAGGGAAATACGCAGACTTTCTGAAAAGAGCAATACTTTTGGTGTAGTACACAAGTCTGTTTCTAGCTCTGCAGCCTTTGCTGGCTTTTAAGGCTGAGGGCAGATGTATTCTCGCTGACTGCAAGGCTTAACTGCTTCATTGGAGTAGAAAATAACACTTGATCCAATGGGCCATCCGCTTTGCAATCTCATGTGTTGTTGCTGAGGGCTTCCTTTAATTCCACTATTGTGGGCAACCACTTATTTGCTGGCTTTTTCCTGTTACTGCCCAGATACTGTAGGCAGGGAATGTTCAGTAAACCTTGAAGCAATTGCTGGGCTAATGGGATTATTATTCTGGAGGAACACTACAGAGAGACATCCAGTTAGGTTTTAGTTTGAGGTAGCATTAAGTTTATAGCCTCATTTATAGCACTTAGTGTCACGTTGTGATGTTATATTTTTCACGCTGTGTCTTTCACTTAAAATTTTACCAAAAATCTTCCTAGATGAGAGTTCTGTACCACATACATCCAGTTGAAAATCCTGTATCTGTGTGAGAAAATGGTTGCGCTTTGTGTTCTTCGCATATGATGTTGTGCTTAACTTCTTCTGAACTCCAGAGCATGGATACAAGGTTTAGCAGTGTACAGTTTTGGTGCTCTGAGTGTTTACTTGTAAATTTCATTAGAAGAAATAATGGGAATAGTGTGTGCTTTTTCAAAAGCAGAGCAGGTGTTTTCTTGTAGCAGACATTCCTTGGTGATACAAATGTGTTTTTTCTAATGTTTAACTTCTTATTAGTTTGGAAGCATGCTGTCTGTCCAACAGAAAGCAAAGGAAAATCCAAAATGTCACGTGATCATCTTTCTAGTATTTTACATCTAACAGTCAGTTAGTTTTCCAGTTGTTCACCAGTTGCAGACAAGATCTTTGTTAATGTACACTTTTTCTTTCAGGTGAGAGGGGGAAATGTCTTCGGTGCTTGCCTGAATTAAGTTGCATTGTGGATTTCTATTAAATTTCCCCTGGGCTTAGATTAGGGAAAAAAAATATTGAAACGTGTCAGAGATGTTTTCAGCATGAAGGGCATGCGTGCAAGACTTGTTTTGAAAATATGCCTTTGCTTTCCGCCTGTCTGATCATGACACTACGCTCAAAATCATACAACCCCACAAGGCTGTAATGGGCCAAATCATTGTAATCAAATGTGGCATTCCGTATGTCTTACTCTGTGCAAGTAGGTCAAGTTTAACCCATGTTCTTGGCTAGTGCTCTGATTTCCCACAACCTGCTCCACGTGGCTCATGCGTTGTGCTGGCGTACACAGCGTGCCAGGCGGGTCCTGGGCAGCTTCACAGGGGTGCTCAGCTTCTGGACCCAAAAGAGGAATGTAGTTTTCTTTTTGATTTTATGGTAATGGAAACTTCAGTTGTCTGATCTGCTGAATCTTACACTGCTGATTTTCTTAATGAGTTAGGAAACATTTGACCAGTGTGCTTCAGAAAGTTAATAAAGACCCCTGAGGGGAAAAAAAATTGCTGGTTTATAACCAAACTGTGTTCTGAATGAGAGTAACAAAACTTGACTCAGCTTGAAGGTCTGAAGAAGAACGGCTTCAGAATAGTGATGTAAGCTGTACTTTGGACTGGACTTTTTGATGTTATGGTTTCAATGAGCAAATTTCCTTCTTGATAATGTAATCGTGGATTTTGTTCCAGTGATGCTGGAATGATTGTGGATCAGAAAGTGTTAATGCCTACAAAAATCACCTCCAGTTCTAAGTCAGCTGTTAGGCATTGCAGCAAAGCCAAACTGCGGGATAGAAAGTGCAGTCAGTAGTAGTGCCTGCTATTGGCTTTTGCCTCTATGTAGACTTCAGACTGCTTGAGTATGCTTAATGCACAAGAGAGATCTGTTAAGAACTTTATTACTAAGACATTTATGTACAGCTTTACATCCCTTTGTATTTTTCCAGCATGTCGTCTTGTTGCTGTCACAGTTTAATTTACTCTCACTTTCAATTGCTCTCCTGTTCTGAGAGAAATGTTTCACTGAACTGTTGCCATCAGGTAGATCAGTTACATCTTTTGCTTCAATCTGTTTTATATCTGTTGTTTCACAGTAGGGTTTGGTGTATTGGTTAACCTTGTTCCTAGAGAAGAAATGATATCTCAACATAAGCAAACTTTTCTGGGAGATGAAGGTCAGAATGAAAGTACTTGTCTGGCAAAGCTGAGACCCTGACCCCTTACCTCCATTTTAGGAACTGGTAGGGAATCAATTAAACGGACTGTTCTGCACTAGCTATGTGCTTTTCTGTAACCTCACTAACCTTCCCCATCTGAAATTCAGAAGTAATGTTACCCAGTGTTTAAACCCTGTGTATGACCCTTTAAACTGTTGTGAGACTGGTCAATATCAAAATAAAGGCAGAACTACACAGAGGAACTCCTATGAGGTATTGAAAATATTTTTGTGAATGTGCAGATGTTTCAGCTAATAAACTGGAATGTGCCAATACTTTGCAATTTTAGGCGTAGCTGAAGTTCTCCATAGGCTCTTAATACCCTTTACTTTTATTTGCTACTTTTCTGTTAACATTGGAATTGTGATGCTTAAGGCACTGTTTGAGATTTGGCTCTTGAGTCTGAATCTACAGGCTCAGCTGGCATTAGGCAACTTGTACTTCTGCTGTTGTAGTGCCCTTGTTGAAAGTGTTAAAGAATGTCTTTATTTCAGCATTTTCTAGTTTTATGAACGTCCCTGTTGAGGTGTGGGCCAAAGGACTCTTTCAGTCCTTTATTTCAGAATATGCTTGTGAGATAGTAAAAAAAAAAATGATTGCTTTCTGGCACTGCTTGTTTATGCACTGTTGGCACAGAGCTCTGGAAAAGAAAGCTGTAGAAAAGCACTTGTTTTGGTAATTTATTTTTAAGATGAGTCTCAACTGAACATCCTAACCTGAAACTTCCTTAAATAAAGGCTGAGAGATCTGATCAGACTTCTGGATGAAGTGAAGTAATTTGAAAACAGGACTTTGCTTTTGTGACATTTCAAGGGAGAAGTTGAATGCACAAGAAGGAGCACCTGCAGTGATGAACTTTCATAAGCAGAAAGCGCTGTAATCAAAGCTGCTTTTCTACAAATCTAGATTTGTACCTGTTGCTTGGTCATTCTGCAGAAGTTGTTAGATTATGTTACTAATGTTACTAATTTAGCCCTGAGTATTTTTCAGGAATTTACTGGGGTTAATTCACTGTTGATTCTCTAGCTTTTGGATCCTAAAAAATCAGTCACTTTCTGATGGTTTGGTATTTCTTCTACACCAGTTGCATTTCCTTAAGGAGCTCAAGAAATCTGGCAGCACAAGTTGTAAAGCCTTGGTCTGCCAAATATTTTGTTTAGGTATCACATCGCCTTTTTTTTTTAATTCCTCATAAACTCACAATTCTTACATATTGCTTCCCTCCAAGTAACCATCGCTTTCAAAGCAGAAGACAAAGAGAAGACACTGGTCAACTGACATAATTAGACTAATTTGCAGCTTGATTTTTAGTTCTTATGCTGGAGTCCAAATGTTTGATTGATGGCTTATTCTTAAAAGATTTTGAATCAGTAATACCTTGAGTTTGCCTTGCAGCAGTACCTCGCTGAATTCCTGATATTTCAGGGTTCTGATTTTAAGTATTTTTAGCTCCTGTGAGACACTGAAGAGTCATTGAAAAGGCTGCCTCTTCATGAAGTGTTATTTTCATTGTCCTATTGAAGGTATTTATTTACTTTGGAAACTTACTCATGTTTGAAAATGTCTTATCTGACCTAGTTTAATTTTGGACAGTGTAATTTTCCTTCTACTTCTCATTTCTTTTTAGCTGCAGTGTGACAGCAAACATAAATAAGAACAACTGTTGCAACTTGATTCTCTTTTTTTTTTTTCTTTTTTGAAAGCATTCAACTTGTATTGGACTTGTAACTTTACCTCATTTGATGGGAAGAATTGTTTGTTGGCCGCTGATAACTACTACTGAGACACTTCCCAAGTTTTGTTTTGAGTGATGGGGAAAGAGTCAAAATCAGGCTTAAAACAGCTCTAGTTTTTTTGAGGTCACTGTTCTCCTAGGTACCAATGGCTTTATTGGCTGCAGGTTGCAGCAAAACAATCATAGGTAGCATAATTCTTAAGCTAAGAAGGAGATGGCAATTCAGAACTTCATTTTTGCCAAAACTATTACTCTTCATATTTTCGATAATCAATGAGAAGAAGAGAAGAAATGCACTGTATAGTGCACATCCACTACTTCCCACTAGAAGGTGATGGATCTGCAGTGTGCAAACCTGGATGGAAGCCCTGCTCCAGCTAACCCAGGCGTGTACTGAAAATAGGAAATGGTTATTGGAACTAAATTATTTTGCCATTTTTATTTTTAGGTTTGCTGGCATGGGTAATCTCATTAAGGTGCTAACCAGGGACATAGACCACAATGCAGCACATTTTTTCTTGGATTTTGAAAGTAAGTCTCTCAGCCCTTCACAGCTGGTGCATTTGAAATGGTATGAAGAGGGTTGCTTATACCTGCTGCAATGAAGGCTAGGGGACTCAGTTGCAAATCTGCAAATTGAAAAAGGGTTGCATGTGGTTTGTTTTTTTGCCTTTGTTTTTGTGTTTTTGTTGTGGTTTTTGTTGTTTGTTGTTGTTTTTTTTCTCAGTAGGAGCCAAGCCACCATCATGCTACTGTGTAAATTTTCTTTTCTTGTGCTTAGTCATTTTGGGTCTCTGTGGTCAGTGATGTCCATCCATCTGCCTGCAAATCAAGTAATCATACGATGAAAAATTCTGTCAGTATGCCATGGTAATCTGTACTGAGCAGTTGTTGTCTGTAATCCTATCTTATATACCAGCAAGTATTAAATTATTCCTGTTTCTGGTTTGTTCATTCATGGTGCAGTTAATGTATATTTTTACATCTAAAAGTCCGATGTAGAACTGTGTGATCTTCTCAAATCTTCTAGGCACCTTGTGCAAGAGAACTGGGGGTTACCTGTGTTGGCATTTTCTGCACAATGAAATGATGCATCTTGATTCAGCTTTCTATAATGATCATCTCTCAAAATTATGGGAGCTGACAAAATTAAAACACTTTTCCTCTGTTGTCCCATCAGGTAAAATCCTGTAGTGTTACTACCATGTCAGTGCTGGCAAATGTGGTATTAGCCCTCAGTATGGTACTCCTGCTCAGGACACTGGTGCTAAGGTGTACCAGGACAGAATTAGTCACAAGACCTCCAATTGGAGTTGTGCCCCTTTCTCAAAGGGGAGGCTGTGAAGATGTTGATGTACGTCACTTCTGACAGGAAAGCTGCATTGCATCTCTGGGATCACCAGCTGGACGGCCCCGAAGTGGGCTCTCCTCCCCCTGGCAAAGAGGGAGCCTGAAGGACGGGTCCATGCCTGATGGAACTCCTTGGTCTTCTTCCCCACCACTTCAATCAACTATATTTGGGCTGTTCCTTCTTATAAAGGAAAATTTTCTTTTCTCTCATTCTTGTCTTGGCAGGTACCTTAACATGGGGAACCTTCTTAAAGTTTTGACATGCACAGACCTTGAGCAGGGGCCAAATTTTTTCCTTGATTTTGAAAGTGAGAAGATGATTTTATATATCTATTACTCTTTGCCTGCAGTAGACTGCATTTGTCATGTACTAAATGTATGTTTTCACTTTGCCATCTTTCTAACAGCTTTGCATGCCTGAGCTATGAAAAGTTCAGTGAACTTCTGACAAAAGTAATAATCTCCTTTAAAATAACCCAAGTTTCTAAAAAGTAAAATCTTTGTTTCCAGGAATACTTTCAAACTGCATTTTGTGGCTGGAATCTGATACAGTTTCCTTTTTAAAACCAAAATTCTGTTTGTTTTTTAACCAAAACTTTGAAAATAATTTTTAAAAGAACTTGAATTCTTTGAAGACATACTGAAATTACAAGGAGATGTGTGTCTTAAAGAAGGACAAAACATGAAATCTAATTCCTTCTTTGTGCACTTCTAGTATGCCTCTAGATGCTGAATGCAGCGCATACTGGTTGGCTCACAACAGCTCTTCATAGCTCTCCAACATCGCAATGGTAGTGGTGTGTTTGTGAACCTTACCTGATTTGGCATTGAAATTTGACAGTAAACCTCATCCCTCCTCAAATGGAGGCTCAGCAAGTGTTATAGAGGTGAAATTGCTTTTGAAGATTAGAGAGGCAAACCTTTGATCAATGCCAAGAGTTCAGGAAGGTTCACATGCTGTTGGTATTTCTGCTTTTAGTTTTTGTTGCATGATATAATGTAGCCTAAGAATGGCAGGTAAGTGGTGTTGGCTGCTGCTATGCACGTTTAATCACTTTATTTTGGGATGTGCTTTACCCCAGCTGTGCATCAACTAGCATAAAATAAGAAAAATATTGTTCAAAGTGCATTTTAACTTGCAACAAAATACATTGGAATACTATAACTAAAAAAAAAAAAAGAAATCAAAGCCCTACCATGAAATATTATGATATGGATAATACAAGATTCATTATCTTTTCTTTCTCCTAAATTATTTTTCAGTGAAATAGTGCCAATTGGTTTTATTATTTGCAAAATAAAAGAGAATGCTTGGAGAGATATGGTTATGCTTTAATATCATTTGAAGTTGGAATGTTTCTAAACCCTCATCCTGTAGTGTTGATTTCATCATCTGTCTTTTCCTAACATTTAGTGTACTGAATGACAGTAGCCATACAAGTTAGCCATGAAAGGGAGATAATCAAGGGCTGTGTTCAAGAACTGGAAAACAAGACTTGTTTAAGAGCATTTCAAGTTTCACATATCTCCAAATAGATGTGAGGTAGTGAAGCAGGGAGAAATGGTGCAGGAGAATATTGGAACACTGGAAATCCAGTTCAGTCTGCAAATACAAACTGTTTAATAGGATTATCCACTAGTTCAAGGTAGCTGAATACATGAGGCATAATTCTGGAATCATTTGTGATAACAATTGCTGCTAATTTTTTGAAAGTTTTTATCCATCACATTTTTTTAAATGCATGTTTTGAGCATGAACATGATTTGGCATGAGAGTAAGGAGGTTGCTGACATGAAATGTTTATACATGCAGTCAAATTAAGTGACTTACACTGTGGCTGAGTTGTTAGACTGTTCTTTATTCATTTTTAACTCTGTCCTATGTGTGTTTCTGCTGCTGTACTATGTACCCATACTTCTTTCTACTCTATTTCAGATAGCTTGCCTTGACAGAATCTTGACTTTGACACAGTCAAGATCTTTCTTCAAGACTTGGCACTTAATCTTGGGATACTTAAGATTATGTTTTTATGGGGAAGAGCAAGTAAGCTCTGTATTAAAAACAAAATTCCCAATGCTGTATTACCTGCCTGGCTCAATAATACACAGGCCTAGATGTTTTGTTTTTGAATCCAGGTATGTCCTTGGAATGAGCAGACCAGTTAAATGTTCCTTAGCACAATACCATAGCAACAGAATCTAATCTCTGAAAAGCTTTATAGGAATACAGGTGCTGAATGTAGAAAGATTTAAAATTGGTTTCCAGGACTTTCAGATATTTAGCTTGGTGCTAGTTTGCAGTGATGTCAGTGACTGGCTATCAGAACGCAGACAAAAAAATGATATAATGGGCTGTGGGCTTTTCCCTGCATTAATGCAGGTTAAGCTCCTGCTTTCTTTGGTCATTCAATTCAGCTGTTTGAAGCAAATAATTATTTTAAATATTCTACTCAGATCTTTGTAGTGCCACTTCAACAGCCAGGTACAACATGGGAAGCTTATATTGATGCCACTGCTGTCACAGTGCAATGCTTCTCAAACTTACTGGTGTGAATAGTAGCTAAGCTGCAGAGTACTTTTGCTTGCAGGTGGTGATCTCAAGCTAACAGTATGAAAAGTATTCTGCATTACCTCCAAAAATCTTGGCTAGGTTTCAGAGAAGCCACAAAGACAGTTTGTTCCTGAGTCTTTATGGTAGAGACACATAAATCATTTCATAGAATCACAGAATGGTTTGGGTTGGAAGGGTCCTTTAAGATCATCCAGTTCCAATCCCTCTGCAGGGTCACCCCCCTCCACACCAGGTTGTTCATTTCTAGCAGGCTGGAATTTCTACCCTGTTGGTGAATCCCATCTGGTTTCTGGGATTAATGTGTTCTTCCCTGAGAAAAATACCAGTTTTATACCACACAGCAACATTAATTGTCAACTCTTATTTTCTGTCCCTCCTTTACTCTGTAGGCCAACCAGGATGCTTTTAAGTAGTCACAAAATGTGTGTTTTTAGCATGCAACACGTTGTCATACTCTTACAGCGTTTAGTTCACATGGCAGCGTTTGTACGTTGCTTAAGTCCAGTCTCTTGTCTTTAACATGTTACTGTGTGAGCATTATGAACTCTAAATGTATGTTGCATTCAGTGCAATGTTCTAATTAAATGTGAAATTTACTTCTCATTTGCTCAGAGGACATCAGTCTGCACTTATTATTGGATTAAAGATGGGAAAGCTGCCCTGAATAACCAGGGGTTAGCTCCCTTGGCAACGATGTCAAACCTCAAAACCGCTCAGCAAGCTGTGCTGTGCTTGCTCTATTTGCTCTTGTAATGGGAGTTTTTGCCAGGTAAAAGTAAAGCATTGTCATGCAGTTGTGACATGAATTTACATTCTCTGTAAGAGGAAAGGGGGAATCCCTGAAGTTACCACCTTCATGTTGCCATTTGAATGCCCAGCATTGCTGGCTGTTCATTCTCAGTTATCGAGACAAGTTCCAGAAGCACGTCTATCATTCCTGGTCCGTGTCCTCCATAGTGAGGAAAACAAGTTTTACAGTCAGTGACTCAAATAAAGTCCCCACAGCTTGAGTCCTCACGTACATACAAGTGTGTGCAAATGCTCCCTCCATCTATTGGAGTTTCCAGGGGCGCTGGAGAGGTCAGGCTGTCCCTTTTTATCTATAAATTTTCACAGTACAGTGTCTTACAAAGCCAATAGGCCAATTGTTCTGAGCCAGGCTGCACCACAGCTTGAAGCTTTTCCACACTGTATTTTTTGAAACCCATCTTAATCCATCTTAAGTTATTTTACATTCACTTCACAGTCCTATGGGCTTTACTTTTTATATTTGCACTGTTCTCTAACTAAAAATGTAGCTCTTCATTGCATGTCTTGGCAATGAAAAATTACAGATGGGAGAGGAGCTTAGTTGGGACAAAACAAGATATAGTTTTGTCTGTTGAAAGTGTACCAAAATAAGATACGTGCCAGAAGAAATAATCCAGTGTCTACTGGATTTTAAAATGTGGATCTAGGAGTTTGTTACTTATAAACAAAAAAATGTTTACCCCCCCAACAAATAAAGTCATTGGTTTAGGTTTCCTGAAACATTCTAGGGAAACAAGGTACAGTAATTGGATTACATCCAAAGTGAAGCAGAGTTGTGGAGATAAAGGGGTTGCCATACATAGCCAGCTACTCAGCAAAGACTTCATAATTTGTATTCAGAGGGTGGTTGTCATTTATTATAACTTGGAAGGTCACAGTATCACATCTGTTCTGCTTGTCTGCTGGTTTTGAAAAAAGGAAGAGCTCTTGTGAGCCCTTCTGCTGTGCAGCCCCTCATCCCCCAGTGCTGAAAAATGACTGTTCTTAGTAGGGAGGGTAAAGAAAAAATGTCATGAAAAATTAAAAAGGCAAGAGGGGTTCTCAGCGTGAGACAATCCAAGTGGCAAGTCTTGATTGCATTATTTAACAACACAATCTGGAATGCTACAGAGCTTCACATTGTAGTCTGTATTTCACTATAGCGTTTCATGTTTGTGCATGAACTGCTGCCAGTCAACTTGTGCTTACCTGTCTGCTATATTCCTTCATTTTTTTTTGTCTTCATTTCTTACAGCAGTCTTCAGCAGCTTTCAAAATTATAAATGTGACCTTTGTGATGATCCGAAAAGCACTGGCCACTTTTACTCGATGCCTAATCAATGTGGTGCTCTTGTAGATGCTTTTTTTTTTTTTTTAAAGGAGTGACCTGCTTAATTTTACCCATGATAATTCTTGGTGGTTCTCAAAATAGCACAGTTAAACTGTTGCAAAATCTGCGTGGGCATGTTTGCTAATAATGCCTGCTCTGTCTATCTGATGAACCATAAAATTATGAAATATGATGCAAAAATTAAAACAAAATCCAGACAGGCAATGCATGTGAAACTTAATTTCTTCTAATGCAAACTCTGCTTTATAATGATTTTCTATTGTGTAACACTCATATTGGGATTTTTTCTTTTTTTTAACTTAATGTCTCTGACTTCCATCACCATTAGTGAGTGTTGTATATATCGATCATAGAGAAATCACTTTCATTAAAGATTTTTTCTGGGCTTTTTAAACTGAATAAAATCATGAGGCTGTATTGCCCATAAGACAGCTTTTGTTTGTCCCTGTAGAAGGGTAGTAACAATAAATCCCTTGACTTTTGTTATTGAAAACCCTTGAGTTACAATATCCTGATATTTATTTAATATCGTATTTTGCCCACTTAAATGGGTGAATGTACTTTTTTTTTTGTAAATAGCTGCACTAACAGCTTTGTTAATTAACCTTTTTTGTATTAGTCTAAGAGGACCTATCTTTAGAGCTTTCATCAGAATTTTAAAAGATAAGGTAAAACAAGTCTGAGATATTTATACTGAAATGGTTATGTTTAAACGTTAAAGCCTCTTGGTTTTCTCAAAACATACTTCCTACTGAATGACATTTCTTTAGATGCATACCTATATAGAGCTTTCTGAAATAAAATCGAATGTGCTGCTGGTAAGACAATGTATCCTTAAAATTAAATGGAAAAAAAAAAAAAAAAAGAAAGATCTAGATCTTTTTCTCAACTGTGGTTTTGCAATTAGTGCAATAAAGAATGTGTTGTGAATTAATTATATAGAAGTAAAAGATACAGCAGCTCTTTTCCCTACCAATAACAAACAGGGGAGGCAGAAGAGAGGAAAAATAAGCTTATGCAGTAATCCTAGATAACCTTCAGGTGTTCATTTCCATTGTTAGTATATGTGCAGTGAGCATGCTAAGTCCCTTACTGTACAGAGTTTGCAGTGTACCCTATGGTGAATATCAGTTATCATTACACAGCACTCATAAAGGTATCCTGCCAATGTTTCTTTTTTGAGTCTAATAGTAAATCAGTCAGAGTAGACTCCAGGGGGATCTCTTGGGGTGCTAAAAGAAGGTAAAATATTACTAAAACAAATGCAATTTGCGCTCTTCTGGTGTTCCTAATACATAGCAATAATTAGAGTTGTATGAAGAATTTGTCCCCTAAGTGATGGTGTGCCTCTTGAATTCCATTATGTTGTTAAATATATATATATATATTTAATATGTTCTACTGTTTAGATGCCCAACCTACAGAATCTGAAAAGGAAATTTATAATCAGGTGAATGTAGTGTTAAAGGATGCAGAAGGAATACTGGAAGACTTGCAGTCATATAGAGGAGCTGGCCATGAAATACGAGAGGTGAGCCAGAGCGTTACAATTGTGCACAGCCTGTGATTGTTCATTGATCCTAACAGTACCACTGGAATTTAACTTTGCTTGCAGGAGCTGTCTTGGCAGAGCATGTTGCCTATTAAAATTGCTGTCTTGAAATTCTCCTTTGGAATGTTCCTTTTAACAGCAAAATGGATGTCACTTGTTTCAGCAGTATTAACGCACACGTGTAATAGCACACTTCTCAGAGGTTTTATGGAATTGTTGCAGTTGGTTTTCTTTATATTTCCACGTTAGCTTTTCCCAAGTTAGTAGTCATTTGACAAGCTCGTGGCATGACTTCAATGCAATGTTAAATAATGTCAACATCTTTTTGTGTGCTGATTGGAAAAGTCTGATGTGTGAGAATCCTAATGCGAAAGGCTTCTCAATACCTTCAAAGTGGCTTTTATTTACGGAAGGAGGTGTTTGGATGGAAACGGTTTCTGAACAGCATGTCACTCCATTCTTACTTAACTTAAAGGAAAAGTAGAATAAATAGTCTTTCAGTTCCCTCTTCTTCTGGTTCAGATGGAAGAGTTGGGACTGCTTTGCTCCTAAAGTGAGGAGAATTCCCACCGTAGAGTTCTTTGAGAAACCTTACTAGACACGAGTCTCTGCGCGCTCCATCTAAATTGGAGAAACTCATAGCTATTC
Source organism: Lagopus leucura (assembly GCF_019238085.1). Classification (NCBI taxonomy): domain Eukaryota; kingdom Metazoa; phylum Chordata; class Aves; order Galliformes; family Phasianidae; genus Lagopus; species Lagopus leucura. Next base: position 82,082,219 of record NW_024962263.1, on the reverse strand, counting down.
AGCTCATAAGTACCATGTGATTTTATTCAGTCTCTCTGAAGTGGTAAGTTAGGTTTCATAATGGTAATTGTGTAACACACAGCCCTGGGAGGGGAGATAGCTTATTTCTTTCTTTAAAGAAAGAGCATGTTCAAGCAGAGGCTCTAGGATCTGGCAGTAATGTGTGTCACAGCACCAAGGCCTGAAGTTCCTGTGCAGAAAGAGACCTGCAGCTGAGAGGAGGTAGACAAAGCAGAAGGAAGCTTTCTAAGGGCCAGAAAGAAGTGTGCTAAAACCTGTAGCCCAGAGCTGACTGAAATGGATTTTGGAGTCAAGGACTTGACTGAAGAAGGGAGCTAGGGAGTTACAAACTTTTTTATTTCTGTTTTCTTGATAAATTTCAGTTGCAGAAAAGTCCTATTTCTGTCTTAAAAACTTGAAGAGATTGAATTCAAAGTGTTACCTGTCTTGAAAACTTACTGTAAAGATGAGGTCTACACATATATGCCTTAATGTTCTGACATACGACATATCTTTATGTTTCTGATTGTATCACAATGTCCCTACTGTAATATTTAGCCTGAATTTCATAGGGAATGTATTGTGGTTTGTTTTCTTCATCGTTTCTGAAATTTGTGATAGATAATATTAGAGAATTTGATCACTGAACTGCTTTGCTTGCAAGTGAAGTTGTTGATTTCAATTAACTACATCTGATTATGTAAAGTTTCATAATCTGAGTAATTTTAACAATTTATTTATACTTTCTCAAGGTGTTTTTTGTTTTGCTTTTCTATGCTGGATACTTACTTTCAACACAAATGTTTAGCGCTTTTTGGAACAGTCTTTGGTTAGTCTTCAGTTATCTCTTTACTAGAAAGTCCTCAGTATTTAGAAAGCTAGATTACTTCTCTTAACAGTCACCCTGCGTAGATTTTTTTTCAGTGAAGTCTCAGATATTCTTTATCTAAACATACTCTTTTCCTCTTTTTTTTCCTAATATAAGGCAATACAGCATCCCAATGATGAGAAACTGCAAGAGAAGGCATGGGGAGCAGTTGTTCCATTAGTAGGCAAACTAAAGAAATTCTATGAATTTTCTCAAAGACTAGGTAAGTTGAATGGTATGAACATACTTTTTGTCTTCATTAGGTTTGTACACTTGAAATACAGATCACATCCAGGTCAACCATTTGTTACAAGTTCTTATTGCAAGGTTCCTTCCATGCACTTTTTTTTGTATACCACCTTTTTCATGTGAAAGTAAACTTACTTCAGTGGATACCTGAGAGAAGAGAGGATAGGAGTATACTTGACATCTCCTGTCCCTGTAGTTAACCTGGGAGGGCACTAAGATATTGAGTGTGAGTTTATCTTAAAAACGGACAAATAAAACATGACTTCTGGTGATAGGTATCAATCTCGAATTTTGGTTTACCTTCTTGAAGATAACTTGCATGTTGCTGACAAAGCTGGAATAAAGCTTTTTGAAAAACATTTCATCACTGTCATTAGTGCTGATTGGGCATAGTTTCCATAGTGGTTTGTAAGTAAATATGATAAAATTGACACATAGAAACCATTCCCGAAGTCTATCATTAATTGCCGTGTGTTTTGGAAGATTGATATTTTAAGTCTAGTGTGTAGAGCATCAGGCACAAGAAGCAGGTGCAGTTGTATAATGTGAAACATTCTCCTCTTTTAAGAGGCAGGATTGAGAGGTCTGTTGGGAGCCCTGACAAGCACTCCATATTCACCAACACAACACCTGGAGCGAGAGCAGGCTCTTGCTAAACAGTTCGCAGAAATTCTTCACTTTACCCTCCGATTTGATGAGCTCAAGGTAAGAACTTGGTGTAATTTTATAAGTAGGTTAGAAAAGGAAAACAACTCTGTGAAGTTTGGATCGCATTCTGTTCTAGAACAGAGCATTTAGGAAATATTCAAATGTCTGCTATGGATGGCTTGTTCACATGAACTACAGTTAGATTAAACTGGAATACAGAAGAAATGTTATCTTTAGACACTTGTTACATTTGAGTTCATCTTAGTCGTGTTTCTTCAAATTCTTCTTGAATTTGGTACATCTTTTGGGATGGTGCTGGTGTTACTGTTAATAGCTGGGCACATACTTTCTTACTGATGTGAAAAGAACTTATCTCGTAATATGTAATACCAATGTATTGATCTGATCCTTGGAATCAAACGTACATAAACATCTTTTTCAACCCATTAATTTCAAATTCCTATTACAAAACCTCCTCCTTTTCTTGTTAGATCTTGTTCTGAAAAATCTGATATTTAATAAGATAGATTTCTTCTATGTATCTCTATTTACAGTGTCACAAGTCTTTTATTTCAGGAATTTAAGTATTTTCTTTTTCTTGGTACTAAATTTTATGAAATCTTGTCTTTATATTTTTCTTGAGAAGTTTGTCTTAACTCTTTTCCTTCCATATCTACATAGATGACAAATCCTGCTATACAGAATGACTTCAGCTACTACAGAAGAACTCTGAGCCGTATGAGGATTAATAATGTCCCAGTAGGTAACCTTTAGATGGTACGAAATGTCACCTTGTGCTACTACCTAGTTTTCCATATGAAGAAAAACTGAATTCTTCTTTCCTGCTTTCTAGGCAGAAGGAGAAAATGAAGTAAATAACGAGTTGGCAAACAGAATGTCTTTATTTTATGCTGAAGCAACGCCGATGTTGAAAACTTTAAGTGATGCTACAACAAAATTTGTGTCAGAGGTAAGAGTATACATTTATGGGTTGGATAGCGTACGTAAGCTTTCCAGGGCCAGACATTGTTTTGAAAACAGAACTGTCGGGCTTATTCTTGTATCCAGAAATCCAACTTGTTTTTTTGGAACCTCAAGAAACAGGATGTGCCCTTCTTAGAAGCTGTAGAGGTGAACAGTGTCAGCTAGCCACCTTGTGGATGCATTGCAAAAAATAAGCAGGAAGTAATACAACACTGATAGTGAAAGATTTCCTCTAGTAATACCTAGAATACCATGCTGCCCTGCTTTTTTTTGGTATTTGAATCAGAAACTTCATAAAAGTTCAGGGGAAACACTTTGATTTTGTGCTAAAAATAGGGAGGGAATTGCAGTGTGTCTTCTTTTTCTCCTTCTGAAGGCACTTGTCTTTTGCTGTTTAAAGTCAACTAAGGTTAATGAAAGAATGGATCCTGAAAAGTATTCCAATGTTGTAAAGCATTCCTGTTTCACTGTATCTAAATATCAATGATACTTTAATTGTAGTGATTGTGTTCTGATGGACACTTGATAATTATGTTTTGTCTCAAATAGAATACACCATTTTTAATTTAAAAAACAGTACATGTGTTAGAATACTAATACAAAGTCTTATTCCTATTTCAATAAATTCTTTATTCATTCTTCTTTACACTTGAAATGCCTTGAAAAGTTACCTGTCGTGTTAAATGTTTGAGATTGAGATATTCTTCTGAAACAGTAAGTCTTCAATGAAGAGGCTGAAACAGGCTGCCCAAGGAGGTGGTGGAGTCTCCTTCTCTGGAGATGTTCAAGACCTGCCTGGATGCCTACCTGTGCAACCTGGTGTAGGGAACCTGCTTTGGCAGGGGGGTTGGACTCGATGATCTCTGGAGGTCCCTTCCAACCCCTACAGTTCTGTGATTCTGTGACTCTGTGAAGAGAAAGACATGCATCTGCTGCACATATTTGGCTACAGAAGACTGTCCTTAGAGAACAGATTCGATTTTTTTCGTTTAGAACTTCCTAAGCATCAGTAGTCTCACTGGTGCATTTCTGCAAGCAAAACAGATATGGTAGGCTTCAATTTTGTAGACTTTAATCTTTAGGTTGCCAGCTTTCAATGTAACATTTAATACCTAGAACAACAAAAGCAAAAGTACAAAACAGAACTGTGCAAAAGAATATTACCATAGTTGTACTGAAGTTTTTTAATCCTCCATATTGCCATGCCAACAGATCAGCGACTTGATTTATGTTTTATATGATAATCTTTTACAAAAATTGAAAACTGTTTATCTTCTTTTGCAGAATAAAAATTTACCAATAGAGAATACTACAGATTGTTTAAGCACCATGGCCAGTGTGTGTAGGGTCATGCTGGAAACCCCGTGAGTATTAATAGTACTAATATTGTGTATTAATCATATCCATGTTTTTAGATGTGACTTGTGATTCATAATGAGGAAAACTATTTGAATAACTAGGAATTTTGGTGTTATCTTTTTACCAACTTAGTTGTTAATCTTGACATGAAACTAACTTGTTTTATTTTGCTGGCCACACAAATCATATGGTCTACTTTTCTGAACAAATTAATATTTTAAAATAGAACAGCCATGAAAGCTAGACAACCTCTTGGTGGTACTTATAAATGGTTTTCTCATATATAATTCAGGAAAATACACCATTTGAGCATGATTGCCTAGGGCCTCCTAGAAGAGAGGTTATCAGCAACTGTGCTTAATGGTGTCTCCTTGCAAGTTGACTTGGCTGAAGGCTGTAACAAAGTTACAGTGTCCTTGCCAGGGGATAAGATGAATTCAGGCATAAGGACAGTCTATAGTCTAGTCCAAATTTGGGAGGCTTTGGGAGTATAAACAAAGTCAAAATGACCTTTGTATTTTTTCTGTGATGGAAATCATTTCCCAGTAGTAAAACTCTTCAGACAAGAGGCACACTGTCAAATTAAAAGAAGATCAGATCAAATACCTCAGTATATATGTTTTGAAATACATTAATATCTCCCTGCGTTTATACCATTACTCTGTTTTGTAATGGTCATCTCACTCAAGAAAGTAGTGTACCATTGGGCTTTCATTTCCGTCCTGTCCCCACATCAGAAGTTTGAGTTGCTTGCATTTTAGGGAGTATAGAGGGAGAAAGGATAAGGCATGCTGAAAGGAAAGTTGGTGTGTTTTGTTTAAGTTTTTCTGAGGGAGGGAGAAGCTTGAAACATAGCAACAGGGTGCTATTTTAGATTTGAGAATCTGTAACTTCCAGCTATTGCTTTCTAAGCAGTGGATTTGCTTTTGTGATCAGATTGCTGAAAGGAAAAAGGAAAACTCTCAGAACTGTTCTTTCTCTGAGGATTTATGGCAGGATTTTATAGACTATCCTGCTCTAGAAGGAACTCAAAAGGATCATTGAGCCCAGCCTCTGGTTCTGCAAGGACCACCCAAAATTTCAGACCTTATGTCTGAGAGTGTTGTCCAAACTCTCCTTCAACTCTGGATGCTTGGGGATGAGACCACTGCCACGGGCAGCCTCTTCCGTGCCTGATCACCCTCTGGTGAAGAACCTCTTCCTGACACCCAGCCAGACCCACCCCTAGTGCAGATCCAGGCCATTTCCTTGGGTCCTGTTGCTCCATTCCCCTTGTGGGAGAGCTGTAGGGCACCAAAACCTCCCTTCAGTCTCCTCTGGGCTGAACATACCATAAGACTTCAGCTACTCGTGTTTTGCCCTGTAAAACCTTCCCCATCTTTCCAGCCTTTTTTTGGACACTAATAGTTTTAGTCCTTCTTATGTTGTACCCAAAACTGCAGTCAGTACTCAAGATGAGGATGCACCAGAGCAAAGCAGAGTGCATAGTTTTTCTCTTTAAACTTATTTTGGGCATTATTAGGGATTATCTTTATTTTGTTTGAATAATTTTCCCTGTTTTTCAATTACAGTGAATATAGAAGCAGGTTTACAAATGAGGAAACAGTATCATTCTGTCTGAGAGTAATGGTGGGTGTCATCATACTCTATGACCACGTGCATCCGGTGGGCGCTTTTGCCAAAACTTCTAAAATTGATGTAAGTTTTTTGTTACTAAGTAATCTTTTGAGTATTTGAACTGTTTTGTAGGGTTTTTTTTTCTTCTGTGTGGATTTTAGTAGTAGCAGATGTGCCTTTTGGTTTGATAGAGAAAAGGTAGTGTTAACTGGGAACAAAACAAGTGCGTAAGCAGTGAGAAATCTAAAACATAGTGGTTTACATACATAGTGGTTACTGTCAAGCCATTAAAAATGTGATGGAGTTTGGGTGGTGACTTGAAATACTTGTGAACAGTCATTTGTGTTGAAAGGTACAAATCAAAACTACTGAAAACAACGGTGGCGTCTGACTTGTTCCTCACTCCTGTGAAATGCTTCATTCTTTGCTAGTCTTCAGCTCTAACTTGGTTTGTTTGGTAGCAGTCTGTGAAATGCATGCTGTTAGCATATGCTGCTTAGTGGTTATTTGTTATGGAGTATTATCCAGTTGTCACATTATCATTATTTCACTAGCTGAATTGAATTGTTCTCTGTAAATCAATTGTAGGCAAAGATTGTGCTTACAATTACTTATTCTTAATATTGATACATTAGAGTTTCACATCAATTTTGTGTTGTCTAAAGATAAGCAGATTTTGAATGATCTGAGTTATTCAGTTATAAGAAAACATAATACTGAAAACTTAATTCCTTTCCAGTATCAAGGAAGTGCACTCTTGCAGTTTTTAAGTAATTTTCTCACCGTGGCAAATAATATATAACACTTCTGTAAGCTTACAAAGTATTTGTGTGAAAAAAATCATCTTTTTTTGACTCCTAGATGAAAGGATGCATCAAAGTTCTTAAAGACCAGCCTCCTAACAGTGTAGAAGGCCTTCTCAATGCTCTCAGGTAATCTTTTTTTCTTTATTTGAAATCTTCGTAAATTTCCAGAAATTATCCAGGGTCTTCCTTTCAGCAGTGAAGTGTTTAGTGCTGGAGGTAAAAGGCGAATGTGTTTATTGCAGGCTTCTTTCCCATTGTGTTTGGACACATGGACACATGAAGAAGCTGCTGTGTTTTCGAGGCTATGTTGTAAATTTGCTCTAAGATAGCTTTTTACATGCATCAGCTGCACACAGGGTAAGAGTGGGTGAAAAGGTGTGTGTGACAGAGCAGCAGTTGTACCTGAAGGCAAAACTGTTGACTAATAAGATAGTATTGCCATATCCTTGTCTGTGTGGTTTGATAATGTTAATGATTTTATGTATTATTAGCAGAGTCTGAGAGTAATTTAACGCAATTTTCATGTTTCACAGGTAGCTTCAGACATACAGGGTAGATAGAGGAGCAGTTTCTACTTACATACGAGAAGCTGTTGCAAAGTATTTATGAAGAGGTACTTGCAGCGCGAGTATCAGTGCATTTGCTGTAGAATATACAAGACAAGTGTTAATGCATAAATTAGAGAGATGAAAAAGAGCAAGTAACTCACTATAGAAGCCTAAAAACTGCTTATTGGTCATACAGTTACATCTCTTCATGTTCTTCATGTTAATGTCAAGCATCAGAGGATTTGCAAGATAAAATGAAACATAATAGATAAGCGGAGGCCTCTCTTTTGTGCTTATGTGCTTTTTGTACCTTATTTATTAGTACAAGTTAACTATAATTCTGTGTGGCTATTTGTGCATTTGAAATGTGGAAGCTTTAGTTAATGTTGCTCATTTGGCTTTTTCTTATCAGTAGTGAAACTGCTTTAATTTTCTTTTTCTTCATGTCCAGCTGTAGTAAGAAGGGAAATAATATAGTATTATAGGTGGTTTAATTGGGCAAGTTTTTTTCCAGATTATTAGCCAAAGAGAGCAAAAAAACCTGTTGGAAAGTTTTGAGTGTTTCCATGCCTACATGGTTTGGTTACTCATTTCTGAAACCTCTTGTGATATTAATCAGTCTTTGTGACAGTAATCAGTAGAAGAAGACAAGTTTCTAAAGAGAAAACACAATATTTATTTTCTGCCCAGCAAAGTACACAAAACGTTGTTCAGGTCCTCACTCCATTGTGTTCAGTTCTGTGAACTTGAGCTGTGCTGTCATGCTGACATTTTGCCACGCTAACCCATTTCATGCATACATAGATATTTCAACAATCCAGGTTTTTCATGTATGTGACGATTCATTGCGGTAAGATATTGAAATCCTTTTTTAAAATCACATTTGGAATTGCTGACTAGTGATGCTGAGCTGCTGTGTGCCTGCGTGGTGGAAGGGGGTTCAAGATGATGTCATGAGAAATTAAGTCAATCTGACTCTTTGATTTTTGGAGGATTTGGGTTGGAAGTTTTCTTTTCTGAGAGGTAAATCATGGCTCTTAAAAGCAGATGGAAGGTAGTATGGATTTTGGAAAGATCTCAGCTGTTTGGAATTAAATTCTTATAAGTATTTAAATCGTGTTCAGCTTTTTCACATGGGCAAAATACCAAGTGTAATAACTTCTCTAGATTTTAGAAAAGCTTGGAGCTCTTGTGGGAATTATATATTCCCAAAATGTCCTGAAATCTATATTGATACTGATTTTCAAAACTAAGCCATTGTATATTCTGCTAGTGAACATGTAAAATATTAGTGCAGTTACGGATCACAGTCAAAGTGCTAATTTTAACCCGTTAAATATTTGAATTACAGAATAAGATTCTCTAATAAGATCAGGGAAAGGAACTGTGCACGGATTGCAATATGGAGTGTACACAGTACTTTAAAATAAGATCTGACAAAGTTTTTTGTGGTGATAAAAAAAAAATACCCTAGAGAATTTTGAGTGAAAAGAAAGGAGAAAACACTTGTATCTGTACCTTTTAAAGATGTCATTAGCACAGCTAAGTAAACAGGGAATTAAGCCATTGCCTCTGAGGGATCTTTAAGCAGTTTAGTTATTGGAAGTTGGGAAGAAAGATTTCAGAGGCATTGTTTTAGTTGGAGGTGTTGCCCATGAACTCAATCAGTGCTCACAGCTGGCTTTCACAACTGCACATGACTTTGCTGTGAAGTGGCATATGAGAATGAGCCACCATCCACCTGAGGCTTTTTTATTTCTTCTTGGTGTAAGGCTGCTGGAGTATAGATCTGATAACAGAAGCACTTCCAGAAGAGAAAATCTATTCTTGGTAACAGGAATAGGTGTAGATCAGTGACTGTAGGGGTTTCCATAGCATAAACTCAGTTTGTTCAGTTATGCCTCAGCCTGTCTGTACCGAAACAAAATAGTTCGTGTTTTTCTAAACTTGATTTTTATTTCTGCTTAGGTACACAACAAAGCATTTGAATGATGAGACTACCTCCAAGCAAATTAAATCCATGTTGCAATAACAATTACCTGGAACTCGCACCTGCTGTAGACAGACAGTATTCTGCAATGACTGAGATGCACAGATTTTTTTTTTAGTGATTGCAACTACTATCTCATTCATTCTTGCTTTGTATTTTTTTTTCTCTCTTCCTGTTTTCCTTTTTTTTTTTTTTTTTTTTTTAAATCACTTTCTTGTTCTTAAGTAAGCTCAGACTTCTTTTCTGTGCCAAATCAAAAATTACAATTCTGGAAAGTTTCTACATTTCAGAATAGCCATCCTAAGTGGCAGCTAATTATGCGTTGTATTTGGATTTCTCTGTACTGGGGAAAGATTTGTGACTTGAACTAAATATTTTTAAACTTGTGGTTTTTTCTTTTTTTGAAAAACTAATATTTAATATTGCTTCTTCTGCATGGCAAGACTGCCTACTTCTGCTATTTAAAAATCCCTTGATGACTTCATTTTCTATTGCAGCTTATTTTCATGTTGAACCATGAGGAAACTAAAAGCAGATTTGTTTAAATTAACTGTGTTTGTACAAAATGGTACCCAACACAAAGGTTTTTTTAAATGAGTAAAAACAGTTTTGTTTAAAAGTTACGTTTGCATTTTGACTCATTTTTGTAAGGATGTATGTTGTATGTTTAACCTTTAATAACTAACGTTAAACTGTGGTGTGTGCGTAGCAAAATTACGTATGCATGTTCATGTCAAATGATTGGCTGTGGATAAGATAATAAAATCAGCTTTCATTTTTCTAAGTGTGGTTTGATTTGCCAGTATTTTGAGTGAGATGTCTTCGTGCTCTTTGGATTTTTACAAAAAATAAATTTATAGATTTTATATAGTGAAAACTTTGCTGTTTCATTACCAGTAACCACTAGAGTCTAGTGCACTGATCTTAAACCTAGCACATTTCAGGGCTCTTACTTTCTTTCCTGTTGATTCCTTGTCACCAGGTTTTGAGAGGGGAAGAATACTGTCCAATCCACGTAGGTCCCAGTGGTCATTGCTGAAGAAACTGCATTTTGACTGCCCATACTGGCTTGCACAGCCATCAGAATAATGTTCCAGATCAGGCTACCAGTCTGGCTATTTCCATACCTGTGGTGGGGAGATTAGTTTCTCTTTCGGTGTATACTAGTGTAAACTTTTACAAATCTGTAGATATTGGAACAGTGTGTGAATTCTGAGTTGTCTGAACATACTAAATGATGTTGCCTTGGTGCTAGTCCAGTCTTTTTCCAAAATAAGTGTTAAGGCTTGGTGAAGAAAATCAAGCTGGAATGGGGGAACGAGAAATGAAAACTGCTGGAGAGAATTCTTCTGAAAGATGGCATGGTTTTGCATCAGTGGGCATTAATGCACCTTGTCTGTTTTGTGATTAAGCTAAAAACAAGTTGTCAGCATTCTGGAAAGGAGTCTTAAAACCTGCAGGCAAACAAGAACACTCTCAGCTTTATTTGCTGGACAAATGATGTAAATTTCCTGCTTGCTCCAACTTTAACATACCAGTATGACCATGCTGAATGCCTTGTGGTTACACTTCTGCACCATCAGGAAAGATTTTCCTTTTATTTTTTTTTTCATTTTTTTTAATGTAAAGGATTCTTTCTAGAAGTCCCGCCTAAAGAGAAAGCAAACCATGTGCTGTGTTACATACAGGAATAAAATTCTCTTGCTTAGACCTGGTACTACTCTCTAATCCTTCTGGCAGTGTCATAGTTGGAACTGTCTGAGATAGGACAGAACTTTGTTTGATTTCTTTTGAATTATATATTTCCCAGAATTGCATGAATGTTGAACTCTGCATGCAACTATCCATTGTGTGTATCTGAAAGGGTAACTGGCCTCCTGAGTTCGTTGCTGATGGGGGGAAAAAGATGTTTCTTCTCAACCTCATTATGGAAAAAAAATTAATAATTGCAGGAACAGCAGTTGTTGTGTCCTGTTCTTAAAGCTTTTTAGAGAAAATGTATTTTCCAAAGGTTAAGTTTTAAGTATAAGTTGGGTATTTGACAGAAAATCCAGACTGGTTATTGAAGGACTAGCAACATAGATTTCCTTTTCTTTGTCTGCCTCGGTGACTATGGATGAAAACAATACAATTTCTTACATTGACTGTTTTGGACAGCTCTTCTTTTCTGCTGTCCTGCCAATATCTCTGCTTTTAGACATGGTTGTTCTTGTGGTCTGAGAATAATTGGAGCTTTCCTTTTTTTCCTCCAGTGTTTGCATTCTGCAGTTTCTCTGTGTACACAGCTGAGAAAGGAGATTACAGCTGGCATGCCTTCTGTTTGGCCGGCCTGCAACTCAGCGAGCTTCTCCCCATGTGAGCCTTCCAAGAGAAGAAGATTAGGCCTTTGCTGCGTGAGGTATCAGCTGCTCACGTTTCTGGGCTAGCACTGCTGGGTGTTTGATACTTGAGCATAGTTGCATGTTCCTTGCAAAAGCACTCTTTCATCTTCTCCCATGTTTTAATTTTTCGTAGCCTGGAGACTGAGAGCACTAGGATGGCTGGCACGAGGTGCCTTCGATAAATGCTTCGCTCTACTTAGCTGTTTTCCTCTGATACAGGCTGGTGCAGCTGCCTGGGAGCTGCTTTGTGTGGACCCTTTCCTTATGTTCTTTCTTTGAGTACCTTGAAGAATTATTGCTATGTTCTCTCACATGTAAATTTACAGCCTGAGTGCCTTCTCTGATTTTGCAATTAGTACAAATTTCAAAAGTGTGTGTTGAAACAACTCTGATCTGAAACAGCTTCTAATATCAAAGTAGAGTTACCCTGCATTATTGTTGCAGGACTGTTTGCTTGTGGCCTTTATCTTGGTCTTTTTTACTGTCCCCAAACTTCTTCCATACCTTTTCCCATTTTCCTGATGTGCTGCTCAGTCTAATGTCTGTTTGCTGATCAACAGCAGTGGCTCTCCATGTGGGTTTAGCAAAGCAAGAAATAAAGCAATGGCAGCATATATGCTGGCATATAATGCAAACATAATGTGGTATGCTTACAGGTGACTTCGTAGTGAATTGCTGTCACATGGGGTGTTTGAAACTGGGTGATGGCATCCTGCTTGGTGCTGTGGATCTGGGAAATGTCTTTTTTTCCTCCTGCTTCACTGCTAATAGTGTTCTGGAGGTTGGTTTTGTTGTTCTTGTAAAACAAAAGAGCCGAGTCATGCTTATCACATCCATGGAAACTAAAACATAAGAAACGCTGTACTCAGTGAACAAATCTAGCCACGTAAAATCTGATCCTTTGTGTTTTTTGAGTCTGAATAGTGAAATGTTCTGGTCTCCTTTGGTGGCAGCTGCAGTACAAGGAAACTTGGAAAGTCAGATGATCACCTGCTTCGTATGGTGCAGTTTCCTGAACATAGGACAGGCAGCAGACTAAAGTTTTCAGAGGGCTGCAGTTATTTCAGTGGCAGTGTGTGGTAGCCTGGTAGCAAGGCACGGGGACTTGGTAGATGTTGGTGTCATTCAAAAACTGGCTGAGGGTGCACTCGATTCCACTGACCATTTCACTGATGAAGATATTAAAGGGCATTGGTCCAGTCCCAGTACAGACCACTGGCCACTTGTGACCGATCTCCATCTGAACATTGAGCTACTGACCAGTACTCTCTGGATAGGATCTTGCAACCAGTTCCTTGTTCATCTTACAGTCCACCTATCAAATCCTTTATCTTTCCAATTTGGAGAGAAGCTTATTGTGGAGGACCATGTCTAAAGCCTCACTGAAGTCCAGATAAATGACATCAGTGGGTCTTTGCTTGTCTACTGATGTATTTGTGCCATTGTAGAATGCCATAAGGTTGGTCGGGCACGACTTGCCCGTGGCAAAACCATGCTTGGAATCCTATGTCACCTTCCTTTCTTCCATATACCTTAGCATAGCTTCCAGGAGGATATCTTAGATGACTTTCCCTGGCACAGTAGTGAGATCAGCAAGTTGAGGTGAGATTGGTAGTTCCTTGGGTCGTACTTTCTATCCTTCTTAATAATGGATGTGACTTGCTTTTTTTCAGTCACTGAGGGATTCACCTGACTGCCATGACTTCTCTGATATCATCAAGAGTGGCTTGGCAACTACTTCAACCTGTTCCCTCAGGACTCTGGGATAGAATTACGGATGCTCAAGTTCCTCAGGTGATCACAAACCTGATGTTTGCGTACAGTAAGAGGGACATTGGTCCCTCAGTTCCCACTTTCCAACCCATTTGCTTCAGGGGTGAGTGAAGAGCAGCCACCAATGAAGACTGAGGCAAAAAAGTTTATGAGAACATCAGCCTTCTCCATATAATCATCCTGCCTGTTTAGGGGGGGGAGAGGGTATGCTTTCTTAGACTTTCCTTTTCTGGTTGATATGATATACCTGTAGAAGGTACATTACATTGCTTAGACTTCCTCATGTCCATTCTTCAGGGACAGCTCTTCACTCTCTATTCCTTTCTTGTTGTCTACCACTCAAAAAGAAAAGAATAAAATAAAAAATAAATTGTTTTGTTTCCTGGTGTTCAGCACAGAGGTATCTTGTTAGAAAAGCAATTTTGCAGTGCTGACTCAGGCAGTGCTGCTTGTCACCTTGCTTTAGTATGCTTTGTTGGAAATGCTGTAAGGTTAAAAAAGAAAAAATATTTGCTGCAGCCCTACCTGGAAGCAAAACACTTTTTTCTTCATCACAATTTATTTCCTTTAATATCTTCTAACTTTGATGTAATTATCTCTTGTACTGAAGGGGAACTCCTGGATGGCAAGAAGCAGCAGTGCTGTCTTTTGCTCTGCAGCACTGTGGCCATGAGGTCCCCGGTGCGGGTGGTCCTAGAGCTCATGAGGCCACTTTCACCTGCAACCTTTCCATTACTGCCCTACTGCTATTTCTGTGTGACACGTGAACTTCATTTTCCTTTAGTTAACAGTTAAAAAAAAAACACAAACAACAAACATTTGTCTAATGTATATGGAAAAGCTTTGGTGCTGTTATCTTGCAGTGCTCCCGTGAGTAGGAGTGGTTGTTGAGGAACAGACCTAGGGGTATCTTCTGGGACTTCCGTGTGTGCAAGAGGAGCTGGAAGAACTCAGAAGTTGCAGTTGTCTTCACCATATACCAGTCCACTAGAAATAAAGTGTGTTCCTGCCCTGGGCATGCTGTGCTTAATGCCTGAGCCTTATTCACAAGGCAACACAAGGCTGCAGGGGCCATGGGTATTTGCCAAATGTCATAGGGAGTCACAAAGTGCTGTGGCTGGTAGTGTTGGAGTGGGATATCAGAGAGCTGTGCCCATTCTTGGCTTCTGTCTTGTGATTCCTTGTTAGTGATGGCAAATTTTTGAGCCAGCAGTCTCCAGAGATGTCTCTACAGGCTCTCCCCTCCGTTACCATCCAAAGCGAATCATCAAGGCACCAATGTCCACAGCTGCAGAAGCTCCTGCTGCGGGTGGATGTCCCTGATCAGGCCTTTAAAGTTTATCTTCTATTTGGTTATTTTTAGCTGGTAACCATGTGCTTTATGAAATGAGCCAGAGAGGGGAAGGCATGCTTTGCAGTCAGAGCTGTCCAGTCCAGTGCTAAGTCACAGCTGGTCGGGTGGAAGCATGCATCTGTGCTGCTCAGTGGCCCATCTTTCTATTGGATGTATTGAAGTGATGCTCAGATGTTGTCTGAAGGGACAGCATGGTGCCTAGGCTTGGGGAAAGAGTCCATGTGCTCATCCAGCTCATCTTGTGTGGCTGGAAATGTACCCATCACATGAAAAGGCATGAGATGTGCATCCAGTTACTGGGTGGGAAGAGATGTTGTGACATAAAGCTGATTCTGTGTAATCACCTGTGTGATCCCTGATCACCACTGGAGTAATTAACAGGGTAGGAGTGCATTTGCAGAAAGTCTTGAACTTATGTAATGTGTAAGTCTTAACTGTGCTATTTCACAGCTTGTAAGCAATTGCCTTTATGATCTTTAGCATTCTCGTTGTTTTTAAGGTGATGCATTCTGAATTTAGCAATAGGCTTCTCCAGAATAGCTGGTAATGAGATTGAAGTCGTAGGATCACAGGAAGGTTTGGGATGGAAGGAACATCAAAGCCCACCCCGACTCCCTGCCATGTGCAGGGCTGCCCCCCACCAGCTCAGGCTGCTCAGGACCCCATCCCACCTGGTCCTGAGCACCTCCAGGGATGGGGCACCCACAGCTGATTGGGCAGATGCCTCTTGGAGACCCAGGCCAGGAGGGCGTTCTGTGCTCACCAGCTGGCTAGCTGTGCTCAGGCTAAACAAATACGGCTTAAAACCAAGGGAAAGAATGGTGGCCGGTGTCAAAAGTTTTGTGACACATCTCTTACACTACTGTAAGCATCTTGCAGCAAGACTGAATAAAAGATGAGGGCTGCCTGTTAGGGAGCAATATTGT
Source organism: Lagopus leucura (assembly GCF_019238085.1). Lineage (NCBI taxonomy): Eukaryota > Metazoa > Chordata > Aves > Galliformes > Phasianidae > Lagopus > Lagopus leucura. The sequence continues at coordinate 82,066,716 of NW_024962263.1, read as the reverse complement.
GCTGACATGGGCTGGATCAGCCCCTTCCATCATAACCTGAAGCTTACACTCGAAACTGATTCTGTTCCTCTGTGTCAAAACTCAGAAGCAGAGAGGCATTGGACCAAGCCTGCAGAGTGCCCATAATAACAACAAATGGAACATTGGCAGGAGCTGCAGGAAATGCTTTCTATGGTATTGCACAAATAAAAAGATGCCCGGGGAAAGCTGCTGCATCTCAGCAAAGAGAGCCCGTCCGTCCTGAAGGTGGCAGTGATGCTCTTCCCAACCGAGCCTTGTTTTCTGGCCGAATGTCACTGAGATCGGCTGTCTCACCCACCAACTCTCCCTTCTATAAATTACTGCAGTATTACTTTTCCCTTCAAAGGCGTGCTGTGCTGATCCATTGCTCTCTTTATTTCCCCCCTCCCTTCGACACATTAACGCAACTTGCTTCACCCTCTGCCTTCACAGGTGGGCGACGATTGGTGCTGTGGTGTCATTGCGTGTCTGCTCTGAGACAAGGAATGCGTGTACACAACCAGCAGCCCCGACCCAAATTCAGCCTCTGTAGGTCTCTAATTCTGAAACATGCTGTTAATCAGAGACTGATAAAATATTTTAATTAGTTTATAAGCAATGGGTTTGCTTATGGGAGTTGCTGTCTTGGTCTTCGTGGCATGGGAAGCTCTTTCAGGGGAGGTTTGATCAGGCGCTTTGCTGTAGGACTTTCAGCCTCACAGGGCACCTACATCTTTTATGTCTGTTCCCCTACACCCCTAGCAGAGTTGGCTGCCTCATCAGTGACGTGTTGGGGTTGCTGCATCTTGCAACACTGTGTGTATACACAGATACAGATACAGATACAGTCCGTGAGTACTGCTGATTGTCTCATTGAGGAATAATGCTCCAGGAAAATGCATGGAAATAATTTGAATTTTTGAGGGTCTCACGCAGCGAACAGCAGTGCCTATGTACTTATGTGCACACACATGTATAAACATATATATGATCATTATTTTTTAAACAGCCTGCCATAAGCACTAAACTTACAATAAAACCTCTGTTGCAGATGTGGGAGGGTTGATGTTGTGCACCCCAGTGACTTCTGCAAGCAGTGTGCTGCATTTCCCCACCTCTGTGCCACCTCTGGAACTTTGGCCTCATTTTTTCCCCAAACTAATATTTTTTTCCCTTACATTTTATATGTCAGTAACAACAGACCCAGCTTAAGACTACATCCACTACAGAGAATCTACTGGGCCCAGCTAGCCCGGTTAGTGCTATCTCCCTCTCAGTGACACTTGGCTTCTCTTGTGTGCAGAGGGCTCGGTGTTGGAGCAAACTGTGTGCTGGGCTGCACAGAGCAGCTCTGGGGCTGCGTAAGAGGATCAGAATTTGGGCAGTCTGCACTGCTTCCACTGCAGGAGGGTGACTGTAGGAGCTGAAATCCAATTGATGTCCATGAGCATATCTCGTGAATCAATTTGGGGCATTCTTTGTAAGCTCATTTTTGTACAAGGATAACACGTGCTGCGGAGTGTGGGGTGAGCTGTAAATGGGGAAAACAGACAAACTTGCACTGTAGGAGTTTCTAGGGATGCTGTGAATCTCTTGTTACACATAGTGAGTTTGGATTCAGGCTAGGTGAAAGGGGCGATATTTCTTTAGTGGTCCTCTTCTTTTTCTTGCGCTGAGTACTGATAGGTGATAAATGCTGCTTCCCATCCCATAGGAGGTGTCTCATGCTGCTGACTGTCTTGCAGAGGAAGTGTTCCAGGTGAACATTTTGAGTTTTTCGTAGGCAGCTTCTCACTGTGAACAGCAATGGCAAGCCCATCCACTGCTGACTTACTCCCACTTGAGCACTGCTCATACTATCATAGAATGGCCTGGGTTGAAAAGGGCCACAATGGTAATCGAGTTTCAACCCCCCTACCATGGGCAGGTTGCCAACCACCAGACCAGGCTGCCCAGAGCCACATCCAGCCTGGCCTTGCACAGCTCAGTGCAGCCTCTCATCAGTGTGAAAACCTTAGTTTGTGACACAGGGCCAGTGCTCGTTGGCCATGCGTGTCTATTCTGGCTCCTGCCTTAAGTGCTGGTTCGTCACCCTACCCATTCTTCGGGGCCAGTGTGCTGACTATGATTAATAGAATCATTAAGGTTGGGAAGACTGCTAAGATCACCTACTCCAACCGTCAGCCCGTGCCCGTGACTGCTCCAGACCATACCTCTCAGTGTAACATCCATTCTTTTCTTGAACATCTGCAGGGATGGTGACTCCATCACCTCCCTGGCAGCCTGTTCCAATGTCTCACCATTCCTAAAAGATCATACTATGATCACCAGAAGATCATTAGATGTTGAGGAATTGAAGTTTGTGGTTGACCATTAAATTCCTTTGGCTTGCTACAGTGAGAGAATGCACATCTGGACTAGTGGTGAAACGCTGATTTGAGGATCACCATCAATATTCCCAGGTGTGAGAAGCATCTTTTGGACCCCTTTTATAGAGGGCTTGAGCAACTGGAACAGGTTGCCCAGTGATGTGGTTGATACCATGTCCCTGGAGACTTTCAAGGTGATGCTGGATCAGGCTCTGGGCAACCTGATGTAGCTGTGGTATCCCTTCTCATTGGTGGGGATTTGGACTACATGGTCTTTAAAGGTCCCTTCTGACTCTAAGGATTCTGTGATCACAGGTAATCCATTGAGTTGATCTTTGCTTCTTGGTTGGCTGCTGCTGAACTTGTGAGTTCTCTTTCATTCCCTGCCTTCTGCTGACTTCTGCTTTATCTGTCTTGTCCTGGCCTTGGTATTCCTGGCATCATAGACACTGGTGGGCTTCACCCCAAGACCTGACCAGATTCATTCTGAGACGTTTGTATTAGCTGCCACGACTATTACAAAATCGGTACTGAAAGTAAGTTTCCAAAAAGTTTAGAATGAAACAATAAATGGCTCCAAAACTACACGGAGAAGTAAGAAGTAAAGCAGATTTTATTATAAGAGCTTTGGTGGATTTAATAGATCATGTTGTAAATCACTACATATTAGGGACTACAGATAAATTGTACAAGGAAGATAAATAAAGGTATTTGAGCTCAGTTCTGTGCTGGGGTGCTGTTTTTACACTTCAGTTGTCTCATATGCTAAAAACTATCTTATATGCACTAATATTTTACACTATCTAGTTTTGTTCATATAAATATATAACATGTATATATTAGATAAATAAAAAGCAGATGTTTGTCATGGACAAATTATTCATTGCAGCTCCAAAGGGAAAAAACAGTTACTATGGTAATCGTTTGCCTGCAGCAAAACATCTCCTATATCTAATCATATATTTCTGTATTTTCATTGAGAAAATCAATGTTTATAGAAAGTAGAATGTAAGTTACAATTGCTTTTCTAGGAACCGAGGAACGTCTTAGAGCAGTGAGCCTTCTAGCCCAGGCCTTTGACAATGACCAGAACAGGGCTGTTAGGAGATGTTCCAAGAAACCGCACAGCAAGCAGTCAGGTCACCTCTTATCTCAGAAAAGTTTCAATTCCTCCCATTCCCTTTGCAATTAGAGGTTAGCTAATGCCTCACATCATAAGAGTTGATATGTTTCTGGAGACTTCATTTCAAAAATAATTTAGATATTTAGTATTGTAACTCTGGTTGTGTTCATAACTCATTGAAATGCCCAGTCATGGTTGGAGTCTTGCCGAAGTGTTGTCATATTTCAGCTTCATCCTATTTTTCTTGCTGCATGAAGATGCTAAGGGTGGGTGAGAGCAAGGATTTGTATGATGACTGAAAAAAAAGAATGGTAACTGTTTTGGGAAATAATCAGAGAATAACCAAGTTTTCCTGTATGTAGTTTGTCTCTATACTATGTAATTACTGTAGCAGCAGAAAAAAGACAACTGCAGCCTTTGAGGAGCCTTCCGTCTTTGGGCCTAACCCTGTGCAGTCTGGGCTGGTCGCTGCCAGAACTGTTATTACTGGGATGAGAGAGAGACACAGGGAAAATGAAGTCAGGTTCTGTCGGGACGATAACCTCATCGTAGGCTCCATGTTTGGAACGGGTGAGAACTTGCTAATGAACTATTTGCTTGTTATCAGTGAGGGATCTCAGTGTTAAAAGCTAGCTTGATGTAGTGTCTTCCTCTCACTCTCTGCAGAGGTTCAGGCACTGATGTTTAGTTGGGATAAAATACAGTATTCCACAATGTTTCTTTTCCTTCCCCTTCCACTTTCCCTTCCCTTTTCTCTTCTCCTCTCCTTTCTTCTTTTTATTTTCATATTATTTTCAAGCAATATTATAAATGCATTACCCTATCAGGAGGGAATTGTGAAACCGGGTGCGGGCGGCCTCTTTTGCCAGGAGGGAAACAGGATCTGTGCTCTTCTCTGGCTGAATGAATACCTGTATCTCTCCTTTCCCTTCTCTTTGTGGTCAAAGCTGCTGAAGAGGAAAGAGAAGAAAATTAATCCAACTTTGAAGTTTATTAAATATTCAGTGAATAATCCATTCACCGTAAGAGTGGCCTTGCATTTGCTCAAAAAATACGACGGCACTTTCCTGTGTTTGTAATATCAGTAAGTGCATATTCAGAAAACAAAACTGGCCGTGTCTTTCTACAAATCTGTTCACAGTGTCTGTGCGTTTATTTGCATTCAGGCAGTACCTCACGACTTTCGATTTAAAGATTGAGCCCTCATCGTTTTAGCAGCTGTGGAAAGCGGTAAGAAATAGAGCTGCTCTTCTGGCGATCAGATCAACATGATCAGTGGTTACACGTTGGCATGCAGGGTGGAGCAGAGGAGACAAATGAAGTGGAAGAACTGACTGGCTGTAAAATGAAGAGCGTTTTTCAGAAAAGATAATATCTTCATCCAGCTCACTGTTGCCTCATGGATGTGACTTTGTGTCTGCAGGTGGAACAGGTGGTGTGGCATGATTTAAGGCAGGGTAATGAGCTGGGTGGCTACTTTTGCTGGGCAGTTTGCTATAATGTGAGAAAAGGGTGTGTGACCCAGCAGAGCTTTGTCTTGCATCTCCCAGATTTGGGAAATTGTTTGCTGGATGCCTTGTGACCCCTGGGATGCCTCCTGGAAACCCTGTGGGGAAAGGCAGACACCGCACATCAGTGCTGAGGGAGATGCTCAGGGATGAGACTGTTCACACTGAGTTTATTTAACCCACCTTAACTATGGCTTAAAACCACACTTGTTCTTCAGGCTCCCGTTATTGCTCTGGCAGGCAATTTATCCGAATGAGCAAATAGCAGCACGCTCTTTTCTTCCAGCTACAGCTGATTCAGATGCTATTAGTGTCTGTGACTGTCTGAAATTGCTGTGTGTCGGATGCACGCGGGCGCAGGGCTGGCACGGCTGAGGGACGAGGCTCTGAGCTCTGGTCTTCGTTCCCCGCGTTCCTGACAGAGAGGCTGCAGGAGCACATAAACCTTTCCTCATGCATTTAGATGTCTTCATCAGCAGAGAGCACCGTTTGGGAAAGAGACATTTAAAAAATCTCTTTGTTGGGTTTATAGGCTCTTTAGAGCCACTTAGTTATTTGATAGCAGGTTAAAATTAGTCCATGCGAGATCAGACATCAACACTCTCTTTTCCCAAAGCTCCTTATTAGCATTGATTTTTCAGTCAGGAGAAGAGTCGAGTGGTGGAAGATTAAATTAATAACACTGTGGTCTGTACAGCCTGCCTGGAAATGTCTGGCATCTTGTTCAGGGGCTTCGTCGCATGGTTTTCTATGGTATGAAACTTGAAGATTCAGCAAACGAGAACACAAAAAGGCCATTCCACATTTTAGGGCAGCATTTGAACTGGAATGAAAAATATTTTTCCCTCTGTCTTATATTTCTGTAATAGCCAGTGGTTGCAACAGCATGACTCTCATTATTCAGAACTGCACTTAAATAATCTTCTGGTGATTGTGGTCTCCAAACACTTCAGTGTGCTTAGCAAAATGCTGATTCTTTCAGAGAAAAAAAAAAAAAAAGGCAGTAAAAATTAATCACGGTTTAATAAAACAAGCCATAAAGGCCAATTATGAGGAAATCTCTGCACAATGGTGTTCTGGGAAGATGGGATGTATTCCTAGTTCTTGCGTCTTGCTGCTTGACTGTTGCCAACAAAAGGCTATTGCAGAGCTTGCCCTGTGCTTCTCATGGTATTGAGCAGCCAAGGATGGATGTGCTGCTTGAAGCATTACATTACTTACATTATTGTATATTTATTTATAATTATATATTATATATATAATATAATATATATAATATATAATATATAATATATATTTATATATTATACATATAAATATATACAATATATTGTATATATTTATATATATACATAACCTTACATTATTGGAAATAAAGGGAAGCTTTTTACAGTAAGGGTGATGGGGCAATGGAACTAGTTATCCAGAGATGTGATCACAGAATCACAGAATCACCAGGGTTGGAAAAGACCTTCAAGATCATCCAGTCCAACCGTCCAAATATCATCAATAGCTCTCACTAAACCATGTCCCTCAACACAAAATCCAAACATTCCTTGAACACCTCCAGGGTCAGTGACTCCACCACCTCCCTGGGCAGCCCATTCCAGTGCCTGACCACTCTTTCAGAAGAGTAGTATTTCCTAACATCCAGCCTGAATCTCCCCTGGCACAGCTTGAAGCCATTCCCTCTAGTCCTGTCACCACTTACACGAGAGAGGAGGCCGACCCCCAGCTCACTACAACCTCCCTTCAGGTAGTTACAGAGAGCAATAAGGTCCTCCTTGAGCCTCCTCTTCTCCAGGCTGAACATTCCCAGCTCCTTCAGCCACTCCTCATAAGCCCTGTGTTCCAGACCCCTCACCAGCTTTGTGCCCTTCTTTGAACCCGCTCCAGGGCCTCAATGTCTTCCTTGCAGTGAGGGGCCCAAAACTGGACACAGCACTCGAGGTGCGGCCTCAACAGTGCTGAGTACAGGGGGAGGTGATGGATGCCCTGTTGTTGGAGACACTCAAGGTCAGGCCAGATGGGGCTCTGATCACCTTCGCTACCTGTAGGTGTCCCTGTTCGTTGTAAGGGAGTTGGACTAAATGACATTTAAGGGTCCCTTCCAACTCACTATCTATGAGGATCTCTAAGTCTATGGAAGAGCTCACGGGGTCCCTTCTGTGAAGGAGCAGGTCTGACCATGCATGCCCCATAGTGAGGATCCAACCATGTTTATTAACCGTCAGTGGGATGATGGTGAGCTGAGCACAATGGGGTTGATGTCCTGTGTACAGTAGCTAAGGAGAATTAAAAGGAAAGAAGGGCTGGAAACAATTAGTACATCGTCTCTACACTTATTGATTTTTGCCTTCAGGTTTTCCCTTAGAATAGTGATGCAAGTTTCCAAAGTAAAATTTTTCCCTGTGGGGAACAAAAGTTTTCTAAGTGTTATTTCTTATGATGTTAATGTGGCAGGCTGGGGCTCTTGAGGAAGATGTGACCGTCTGTCTCTGCAGCCTCATTAGCTCTCCTCCTGCCTCTCCCCATGTGTTTGAGCACTGCAGAAACATCGTGTCGTTGACACTGTAGCAGCCAGTTCCTTTCTACCATTCGATGCCATCATTTCATAAATCAGATCAGAAGATGACACTGGGTCATTCTGTCCTGACTGAAGTGATTAAGTAGATCTGTGCTATTAACTGCAGTTATCTTCTGAAAATGTCAGACTGCCTGCCAAAATCTTGACATGAGTTAAACAAGCATCTGCTGGCTGAGGATACAGGCCTTGGAGTGGAGATGGTGATGCAAACAGAAAACCCAGGGATGGAGCAGCCTCCCCAGCCCTTCAGACACTGCATTTTGCTGTCACTGCATTTGGGTTCTGCACACAAATCTCATGTGTCCAGCAGTTTTGTCTCAGCTGCATAGGTTTTGTCCAGCTGAGAAATCATGCAGCTGATGTGAGGAAAAACAACATTTTAAAATTAAACATTATGTTAAAAAGGCAGAATTTCTGCTGTGTATTCACCACATGAAGTCAGTGGCTCCCCCAGACATCTGGCAAGTATTGTGGCTGTGTCTAAGAGATTTTGGAGAAGGAGTTTTGGCACTGACATTAATGCAGAACAAGAAAGCCAGAGATGAGAAATTGCTGCAGTGAGGAGGTAGTATGGCTGCAGAATTGCAAAGTGGGACAGAGTGCCCAGCAGATCTTTGGCTGCAGGCTGGTGCTGGATTCATGTCCCTCCTGCAGTGCTTTGAGCCACCGCCTGGCCGGCTGGAGGTGCTGGCCCTTTGCATTCTTCATCCACAAATGGATGCTTGTTCACATGGCGGCTCTCCAGCAGTTCCCTTTATCCTAAAGGAGGTAACATGCTAGGAAACCTGTGCCCCTGGAGAAACAAACAAACAACACTAGGGATGTTTGGAAAGACCAAGTGCTAGGGGTTCCCTTCTTCCTAAGTAACTGTTCTGTGCATATGTAGATGGGTGGATGGATGCTTTTGATTCAAGTGAGTATACAAAGTCAGGGCTTACCCCTTCCAGATGTTAGGGGTGGGCCACTGGTGTTCCCGACACATGATAACACAATTGATGTTGAATTTTGTGAATCATTTTTTTTCCTGGAACTGTTTCACAGGTGTATGAAGATACTGCAGAAGTACAAAGGAAAGCTTTACAACAGAAATACCTTTTACACTGACAGAGGGAAGGAAGGACTACCGGTTTTTATTTCCCTCGAGCCTCTACTGTTATCTTGGTTATTGCACTGAGCCCTCTGTTCTTGCCACTTTGTTGCTAACGTGTGAACTCCTGTGGCACTGTGGTTAGCTTTGCTTCCAGTTCACAGGTTGTGGAAATATGAGAAAGTGCTCACTTGCAGGTGGTGAAAAGAGTTGCATCAATAGAGTATTAGAGGAGGGTACCAGAATTCTATCCAATTTTGACTGTTCACTGAAACACTTTTATATCCCTATGATTTCTGCTTTATAAGGAAAATAAAGCCAGATTTTTTTACCCACTTCAGGAATGCGCCACTCAGTCCCCATTTGTCTGGCTGCAGAAATACAGGCACTGAAGGCAGTGCTGCAGCATGGTGAAACCAGCATCTTTCTGGGATGTTTAAATGAGCTCCTCACCACTGAATTCTCAAGTGTGATTTAACCACAACAATCAGGGAGGTGTGCTGGGCTCACCTTCTCGTTCAGAAGGGCATCTCTGGGACCAGCGCTGCAAGGGAGAGGCTGAGGCATTGTTCAGTCTGGTGCATAGGAGGCTCAGGGGAGACCTTCTTGCTCTCTACAAGAGGTTGTGGTGAGGTGGGGTCAGCAACTTCTCCCAGGTAGCAGCGATGGGACAAGAGGTAATGGCCTCAAGTTGTGTCAGGGGAGGTTCAGGTTGGATATTAGGGGAAGTTTCTTCTCAGAAAGATTGGTGAGGTATTGGCACAGGCTGCCTGGGGTGGTGGAGTCACTGTCCCCGTAGGTGTTCAAGAATCAGGTACATGTGGTGTCTAGGGATGTGGTTTACTGGTCATGATGGTGATGGGTTGATGGTTGGTCTAGATGATAGCGTTTTCCAACTTTAATGACTCTATGATTCTGCTAAGAGCACCTCAGCATTAGCAGAAGGAGTGGCCATGGGCAGTGGGAAGGATGGGGATTGCAGCCCCTCCAGCCAACCCTATCCCAGAAGGTTGCAGCCACCCTTCTCTCCAAGAGGCTATCTTCCATCTGCGGGGGCTGTGCAGGACACATACCACTCCTCCTAACACAGAGCTGTGCCAGCAGAGCTGGGCCCGTGTGGGCTGGTGGCAGCAACTACAGGCATTTCCTCTCTCTGCATGCTGCAGCCATATGGGTGTGAGGACAGGGCGGCTTTCACAGCCTGCGGTTTTGCTGCATCTGCCTTTTTCCCTTTAAAGTTTTGATTGCCTGAGATAACACCCAGCTCGGCAGTAGTGTGGCATTGATGGTCCCTTGCTTGTTGACTATAACAATTTATTTGCCTGTTTATCACCCACCCCTGTTAATGCCTTAAACACAAGGTCAGGAAAAAAAAAAGATTTTAAAAGCCTATTTTATGGGCTCATTTAAATACCAGTGCCACCAGCGGCATCACTCCAGCAGGATGTTAGACCTCAAATTCTTATGTGGAGTTTAAAAGTAATTTCCCTAAATAGGACATAATTCACAATCAGTTAATTTTCAAATGCTTTTTATTGAATTTTTGCATAAATTTGTCAACGTTCACAGAGTGCAGAAATGGTTGTGTCACATCCCTAGCTGCTGTGAACTGGCACAATGCCACTGGAGTCAGAGGAGAAAGGATAATTTACATCATCTGAGGTTTTCAGCATTGTGAACCGGTGAGGAAGAGACACAAGTGATTTCCCTGCATGCTTTGTAGAGTGTGACCTGCTATGTCCAGCTCGTCATGGCAAGTTTGTCTTGTTCTTTTGCTATTTCGCCCTTTTAGTCCAGCCCCTTTTCCCCACTCCTTCCTGCCAAAGACAAAATACAAGAAATGCGTCAGGTCTGCCTCTCTCTGGATGTATCTCAAAATCATTTGGAAATAACGTTACTACATTCTAGTAATAGTTGGCAGGATCTTTTTCCGTCCACAGCATATGGCTAATAATTATGGCCTGGTTTTCAGGCAGTGGGAATCAAGAGCATGGAACATCTTCATGTCATTCATTTCTAACCCTCTTGGAGGTGGCAGACACTGTTTTGTGAAGTTTGACATGGAACCCCAAAGTTCACTGGGCGTTTGCTCTCGTTAGGGGCTTTAACAAAGACATGCATGCACATATTTTTTTTGCTGTTTCCCTGGTTCTTTGTGAACATGTCTTCTCCTCTGAAGTTCCTGGAAAAAATGATTTATTGACCATGAAATTACTTTTAACCATACATGTATTTCCTTAAAGGGCCATCCACCCACTAATTATTTCTTGCTGCTTCCTCCCCTCCATTACTTTGCTGGTCACAAGTACACTCATTCCCAACCTCTAATATCAGTGATTTCTGAGAATAAGTCTGAAGTTAGTGCAAATATGCTGCTTTTTCACCAACTTCTCCGGGAAGAAGGGAGGATATCATGCATGATCTTTGAGTGACCTTTAGCCTCTTGTATGATTAAAAGCCCTTTATGTGGACCCAGACACCATGCTGACGGATCTCAGATGGGCTGTGGACATGGAGAAGTGAAGCAGAAAGCAGTGGGGTCCTGGCAGCCAGGAGCTTCTGTTTCACCTCTGACGCTGCATTACACTCCACTACCATCACAATTTCTCCCCTTTTTCATACCGAAATGTGTGCTGTTAGAGGGGAGAGTGAAGCAGCCTCATTTGTTCTTCATAGTCTGCCAGCGTCCCATCAGTGGGACTTCCTGAGGGTGTGTGGGTGACAGGGAGAGGAGAAGTAAAGGGTGAAGCCAAGGGAAATCTGTTCTCATCTGGCTGATTTGAGCCACCTCTGCTTTCAGAGTTTGTAGCCTGTGATACAACTGCAGCAGCAGTATGGGAGATTCTGGGAGTCATCCACATATCACTGGTAAGATGATTGCATCTCCAAGCTCACGGTGACCAAGAGAGCTACTGTCAGAGCTACAGACACGCTTGACTTGGTTCGTGTGAAGCAATGAGATATTTTGCTGCATTCAAGTCATGTGTACACCATATGCTGTGGCTGAAGAGAAGGCAAGTTGTTCTGGGTTAAAGTATTGCCTTTCTGCGTGTTTTCTTCCCTCCTCCTGTTCTTCCTCAAACCGAGAGTATTTTCCACTTTCCTGCCCTTAACCTGAGCTCCGTAGGGCACCAGCTAGGAGAACACACTCACTTTGTATGGTAAATTAATGAGTTCAAATGGTCACTATCCGCAGCAGAGACGAGTGGGAAAGAAAACCTGTGTCAATGTGAAACATATGTGTGCTTGTCTGAGGACAAGGCATCTGATTCATAAATCAGTGGCAGGGAGGTAAGGAGAGATGTGTAGGTTTGGTAACAACTGTCAGACTTAAATGGTGCATTTTACTCTTTTTCATCTTAGATCTCCCAAGAAGATCATATTATTGACTAATATGTTTTCTCTGCTGCTGCCCAGAGTTTAAAGCATCTAGAAGGTCAAAGTGTTCCTTTTCACACTGGCCCATGATTGCTGGTGATGCATATGAGTACTGTTAGAATCTGCAGGGCACGTGTTTTTAGGCCTGAAGAAAGCCTCTAAAAGCTGTCTGAGAGCTGCATCTCGTCCATCACATTTGGGCTGGTTGGCTGCTTGCAGGTTGATGATGCTGCAGTAAGGTAGGCATAAAGAAACTTCAGCACTTCTTGTCTACTCTGGGAACATTTCCAGCAAGGCACATGAATGTGCCTTAGGGGAGTTTACAGAGAACATGTGTTCCTGCTTACACCAACTGGGGGATGCCCCATCCTTGGGGACACTCAAGGTCAGGCAGGACAGGACTCAGAGCACCTGCTCTAGCTGTAGGTGTCCCTGTTCAGTATAGGGAAGTTGGATCAGCTGGCCTTTGAGGGTCCTTTCCAACTCAAATGAGTCTGATTCTATTACTCTAGCTGCCCCTTCCATAAAGAATCAGACTGACTTCACAGAATCTCTGCGTATAGGGCAAGGAATTGTCCCACCTCAGTGAAACCTGATGATGGTTCACCCCCAGAAACTGTCTGCATACCTAGGTGCTGGCAGCTCTCAGGGATGGCATTAATGCAGGTCTGAAGTTCAAAAATAGTTTCACGACTGAACCTTGAGTTTGCAGGACCTGTTTTTGGCTTGTTATCCCAAACCTGATGCCCTTGCCTGAAAGAGCAGGCAAAGAATCATAGAATCATTAAAGTTTGGAAAGGCCACTAAGACCATCTAGTCTGTCCATCAGCCCACACCTGTGGCTGCTCTAGACCTGAGAGCTGGCCTAAGTCAGAGACGAACCAGGTGGAAAGAGGCTCACTGCTTCACAGTAAGATGACAAAAATTATGGATTTTTTTTTTTTAAATGCCTCCTTTTTTACCCCAGCACCATCTGCATTATCAGTCCCTGAATGCTCTCTTCCAGGATGAAGAGCGTGCCCAAGCAAACTGCACCATATCTTCTCCCCACCAAGAGGGCCCTGCTGAGGCACTGCAGTTCCTGTTTACGCCATGGATGATGCTTCCAGCCCCGTCAGCACTGCGGTGGCTCTGCAGCTCTTCCTCTGTAACTAACTCCAACTGGCACAGCTGACACAGCTGCCAGACGAATCCCTGGATCGCTGCCAGCTCTTGCTTATATTTCGTGCTTGTGTTGCGCACTTGTCAGGCCTTTGAATCAGGCCTTGGACCCCCACGGCAGCACAGGGCAGACGCACAAAGAGGGGACTCTCGCCTCGTGGGGAAGATGGAAGTCACAAGACCTCCAAGGGGATGGCAGACCGCACTGTTTGTTGTGGTCCACTGCTTGTTTCCTGCAGTGACGCAGGCCTCTGTCAGCCCCTTCTGAGCTGAGCGTGTGTGAAGGGAGACATTCGCTCCCCCGGGCTCCTCCGCCCTCTCGTGCACACGTGTTTGTGCAAACCCCGAAGGGATGGACTCGGTTCAAAGATCGATGGGGGTTGGGTCGGTCTGTGGGTTCAGCGTCTGAAGGAAGATGTGTAGGGAGCTCCTCACGTCACCAGGGAGGCTGCGTTAGAATCTTCTGGAGCTGCAAGCAAGAACGTTCCAGCAAGAGCGAAACGCCATTGACATCTGTAGCAGATGTGGGAAGCAAATAGCAGAAATAGCCAATAATAATAATCATAGCCTTGGAGACGAATATTTGACAAGCTGGTCAAAGCAGAGATTATAGGTTTTGTGCCTGTATGACACTGACTTTGCCTCCCTCTCCACAAGGAAAGAGCTCTAGATTGCAATGGAACATACAGCCTTGGGCTTTGTAAGTGATCTGCCTGTTTGCTAAGGTGAATATTTAATCCTTCAGCAGCTTCTTTCCCACACAGCAGTGACACTCATATCTGGTTCTATTGTAGTTTATGTTCCTGAGGGTACATAATACATACATACAGGGCAGAACTGTGTTGTGAGAGCAGCATCATAATGCTCCTTGTTGTTGATTGTAAGGCCCCATCTGCGGTACTGTGTTCAGGCCTGGGGCCCGCAGCCCTAGAAAGACACGGAGCTCTTGGAGTGGGTACAGAGGGGCCACGAAGATGATCAGAGGGCTGAAGCACCTCTCCTATGAAGGAAAGCTGGGGGAGTTGGGCTTGTTTGGCTTGGAAAAGAAAAGGCTTCAATGAGACCTCGTTGCAGCCTTCCAGTTACTTGAATAGAGCTTACAAGCAGGAAAGGGACTGACTTTTTACATGGTTTAATAGTGATAGAGCAAGAGGGAGTGATATTAAACCAAAAGAGAGGAGGTTTAGGTTAGATGTTAGGCAGGTACACATACTGAAGCTCTGACCTGACATCCTCAGCAAGATGTGAGACAATCTCAGAGACTGTGCCAAAGTGAAAATACTTGGCTGAGATATCTTTGGCCCTCCAGCTGTGGGACTCCTGTGCAAAACTCCACAATGCTGAGGTGGATGTGGCTCACTTTCAAATGTCTTTTCCAGTGAGGGAACCTTTGCTCTTGTATTTGGCAGAGAAAGTTTCTACAGAGCCAAAGCGTCGTGTGATTTGATTTGCCCAAATGTGAGTTTGAAAATATGAGGAAAATTAGGGTAAACATTTTTCCTCCTTGATGATAGATTTTTTTCTCCCACTTGCAAATGCTGACATTTTATTCTTTAAGTCTTAGATGTGATGCTTAAGATAAATGTTTTTTTCTTTGTTACTTTTTACTTTTGCCTGGTTTCCAGAGCACAGAGTACCTGCTATTATAAATTAATTAAATTACAAACCAGACTAGTGTCACTACAGGTGCAAAATGCCTTTATCTGCCTTTCTCACTACTCCAGTTTTACTATTTGGCATGACAAATTTCCTACAATTGACCTACCAGCTTTCTACCAGCTAAGCAAATGGCCAGTCATTCTCCTCAGTGAAAATCAGGCAATCCTCTTTTAAAATGGGATTAATGAAGTGATGAAAATTTACATCAGCAAAGGATTTATCATGGCATTTTACACACAGCTTTATTACTGAATTAGATGTAGTGAAAGGCTCCATAAATACCAAGCATTGTTGATAATCCAAGGTTTGAAGTCTTAATTCTGCCTCTTTAAACTGGCAAAGAAGAAGCATAAGAGAGAATTTCTTCCCTTAGTTCAAAACATGCTTTTTTTTTTTTCCTCCAATAGAGAGAAATTATTTCTTGCAGCAAAAGTTATGACTGTGCTAATTGAAGATCTGAGAAGTCTAGTATTTTAGGCACAGCATTTTCATTATATACAACTAAACATAACTCTGGTTTCCCTAAAGCTTTCTTTTCTTCTTTACATCTTCTATACATAGTCAAGTGACAAATGCCAGCATGCATATGGCCAAATGGGTCAATGTGTTCTTTTGTTGTCTTTTTCACTGACCCTGAAGTCTTTATTTCACATTAATGAGTAGAAGCTGAAGATTAACTCATGTAATCTGATACTTGGCTGATGATCTTTGTGATCACCTGCAGCTTGAATGAGAACTTGAATCACAGAATTGCAGGCGTCGGAAGGGACCTCAGAAGATTGAATCCAACCCCCCCACTAAAGCAGGTTCCCTACAACAGGTCACTCAGGTAGGTGTCCAGATGGGTCTTGAATACCTCCACAGAAGACTCCACAACCTCTCTGGGCAATCTGTTCCAGTGCTCCATTACCCTTACCATAAAGAAGTTCTCCCGCATGTTTGTATGGGACTTTCCATGCTCAAGTTTTAGGCCATTGCTCCTTGTCCTAATACTACACACCACCAAGAAGAGCCTGGCCTCATCCATTTGCCTCCTACCTCCCTTTAGATATTTATAAACATTTATAAGCATTTATTCCTCTTCAGTCTTCTTTTCCCCAGGCTGAACAGACCTGGGTTACTCAGTCTTTCCTCCTACGGGAGATGAGTGTCTGGAACCAAATAATTCATTATTGTGAATCGACTTGGGAAAACTTGACTGTCCCAGAAATATCGTGCATAAAACATACACTCAGCAATTACTCTGTTTGATTTTTAGTGGTTTTTTGTTTTATTTTGTTTTGTTTTTTTTTCAGTTGAATGGATTAAGCACACCTATTTGGACAGGTGCTGCTGGTGTTGCTATTACACATTATTCCCAATTTTTTCCTACTGTGTTTAAAACTACCCATTTTTTGCTCTTACTATTGAATGTAGGCAGTGTCTGTTTTGTACACTTTGGAATCCACAGATGACACCCATTTCCCTCCCCAGAACCGCTGAGAAACCAGAAACTGCTCCTCTGCAAAGGTGAGAATCTCCTGCTGGCACCTAAGACACCAAAATGGACAAGACAGAGTTCATCGAATCAGCTAGCAGTTAATGCCTTTCAGCTGCCATTAAGAGAGACTTGGGGCGCCTGGCAAGAAATTCCCCTCTCCTCTGGTTTCTCGCCGGAGAAAAGAAAGACATAAGCAAGTGTCTGGATCCAGATCCCAGCTCAGGCCAAATCAGCACAAGTGCTGGGATCAGATTCAAGCTGCTCTCAGGGGGGCTTGGCTGCCAACGATGGATATCTCCCAGGATCCGATGGCTGCCTGTGGCTTTTGCAGTCTTGGTTAGAAGTACAAGGGAGATAGTTCTGTGCAACAAGCCCTACTCTAAAAGGAGAGTACAGAAAGCATTTTCTGGAGATACAGACACAGGTATGGAGGGAATTGCCTTATGCAGTTTCTAAAGCAAAGGCCACTGTCAAAGGGATATCTCAGTGCTGACATCTGTGACGGCAGTGGATGGTTACTGTAGTCTCACAGAGATGTGCTCATGTTGGGATAGTGTGCAGTGATCAGGTAAGGGCCAGACAAGTGTGAGGGATCCTCTAGCAAAGTTACCTCACTTTTTATGTTACTTCTGGTATTGTTTTGTGAAGGGAAAGCATTTGCCTTTGTCCATCTACTCTTCATTGGGGGAGAGCCCCAATTCCAAGATCTATACACTTTGCTGAGTGTCATTCCTTAGAGATTTCTTTTTTTCTCCCCCTGGCTTCACTTCCCTTTCAGTTACTGGTCTTTGCCTGCATTCAGTACTGCATGATGGCACATCGCCTTGCTGGGGCAGCAACAAACAGAAGCTGTTGACGTTTTTGTTGACACGGTAGGGCTCTAATGATGGTGAGGACCGTGGCCTTGAGATTGGGGTTCTTCTCTCCTTTTTTAGACCCTTTAAGTGCCTTTTTCCACTTTCTTCTTTTTGTTGTGATCTTTCAGGTAATGGAGTGAAGTATGGCATTTAAAGAGAGAATCAGGTTGTGTTGCTGACAGTGACAGGGCAGCAGCTAAGGGACGATGCAGGAGCAGCCAGAAAGGAGAGTTACTATTTCTTGTATCTCACTGATTGAAATTCGTGCAAAGAGTTTAACCCAAGCTATATTTAATGAGGTGATGACTACAATCCGTATGAAATATTCTATCAACAATAAAAACACCAGGAAATCCAGGAATCCAGGAAAAAAAAAAAAAAACAAAAACAACGAATGTTTCTCCTCTTTCCTCACAAAACTGAAATGTCTCCTCCTGTGAAGGCACGGGATTAGCGGTATTTAGCAGCAGTAATTCACGGCCTTTGTGAGAGCTCCTTCCTTCTTCACCCCACCCCGCAGCAGTTAAACCTTCGCTCTGCCGAAATATAATGAATTGCAGGTCTGGCCCCTAACGATTCCTCGTCCGGGAAGCTGGGGATGCGGGCGATTTATCTCCGAATGATTAAACCTGCAGACAAAAAAGGGCGAATTGGCCGAGCTAAATCACTGCCATGAATTATTCAGGCGGCGGGGGCGCAGCGGCCCCGAACGGAGGGGCTGTAGGTGGCAGCAGAGGCTGCGGGATGGGAGGGCGCAGAGTTGGGGTGGGCTGCGCTGAGGCCATGGGGAGATACCGAGGAGAGCCCGTCCTAAAGACAGAGTGCACTGATTTTGTGGTTGTCTCTGCCCGGGTAAGCCAGGTGCGACCTGGAATTGCGCTGCTGTTCATAGAATCCTAGGACAGTAGAACATCCTCACCTGGAAGGCACTCAGAAGGATCCAGCTCCTGTCTCCACACAGAAGCATACAAAATTCAAGCCACATTTCTGAAAGTGTTGTCTAAATGTTTCTTGAACTTTGGCAGCTTGGGGCCAGAGTTGAACAAACCAAGGGACTTCATACATTTTGCCTCTAGACTCTTCACCATCTTTTCTACCCTCCTTTGGGCAATCTCGAATAGTCGCGTGTCTTCCTGATTTTATAGCACCCAAACCTGTACACAGTGTGTTGGCACATGTACAGTGAGGCACTGCATAGAGCATCATGGAGGGCTTTGCCTTTTCCCAGGTGCACAAGGTCCTGTCTGCTGCTCAGGGACTGCAGAGAACACACAGCAAACTGTCTATCTTGCTGTTGTATTTGAGATGCTTTTTTTTTCCCCCATCTTCACACACAGTCACAGGATGGCCAGGGGGTTGGAAGGGACCTCAAGGATCATGAATCTCCAAGCCCCCTGCCACATGCAGGGCCACCAACCTCCACATTCATTACTAGACCAGGCTGCCCAGGGCCCCTTCAGTGATAGTGCCCAATAGGATATGCAGATATTAAGCATATACAGTACATAATGATTGTCCTGGAAGGAGGATGCAATGAAGACTTCTTCTCACAGGTAACAGTGGTAGGACAAGAAGGAATGGCCTTAAGCTGCACCAGAGGAGCTTCAGGTTGGGTATTAGGGGAGATTTCTTCTCAAAGGAGTGGTGTGGCATTGGAACAGACTGCCCAGGGAGGTGGTAGTGTCACAGTCCCTGGAAGTGTTCAAGAAAAGTGTAGATGTTGCACTGAGTGAAATTGTCTAGAGTCATAGGCATTGGTTGATGGTTGACTGGATGATCTTATTGATCTTTTCAGCCTTAATAATTCTATGACTCTAAGATGGAGCCAAGATTTTTTCCTTGGTGCCCAGTGCCAGGGCAAAAGACAATGGGCACAAACACAAGACCTTCTGTCTGGAAGCATCAGGAAGCACTTCTCTAGTGCATGGATGGCAGAGTACTGACACAGGTTGACCAGAGAGGCTGTGGAGTCTCCTTCTTGGAGATCTGTAGAACGCCTGCACGTGGTCCTGGGCCCCCTGCTTGAGCAGGGGTTGGGCCAGATGGATGCCAAGGTACCTTCCCAACTTCATCCATGCTGTGGTCCTGTGCCTCTAAAAGTGGCTTTTGGCTTTAGACTCAAGTTGTGGGGTCTCCCTTAGTCTTCTTCACCAGTGCTTCAGCCTCTGTTGCTGTTTGAGCCATGTCTCCTATGTCAGATTCAGGGATTCCATGAGTGGAACACAGTGCTCCATATTGAACTCCATGATGTTTGCCCCTAGGAACTATGGGAACCCTATTTTTGATGGTGCTGATGAACTCTGTGTCCCACGTGGACATTATGCTGCACAAGTGTGAGTCCTTACATCAGGGATGAACGACAGTCCCAAATGGATGCTCTGGTGCAATGTGTGTCTTATCCTACGTGAATCAGACCTGCCTCATACTGATATGACTTCATTCTTTTGTGCAACCCTAGGTGACACATCACTTAGAAGTGATTCCTGCAGTCATTTACCCAGCCTGGGGATAAGTGGACTGTCACTTAGAACCCATTCAGAACAGGCTGGAGAGATGTGTGAGAGTCTGGTGATGGTCTTATTTGCATCAGTATCTATCCAAATGTTCTGGGACTGATTGAACTGAGTGTAGTGTGAGAGTGTGAAATCAGACAGATGCATCTGTGTTTGTGAGAACAAAAAGAAATGTTATTGCATCCATCAGCTCTGGTCTTTGAATAATAAAGATTCCTGGTTAATAGGATGTGAGGCAATTGTTTAATCATCACAGTGTTTTCTGGGATTATTTTTCCTTTTTGACACTTCTTTACAGCCATATGTTTATGGCTATGGGATGTGGGATAAATTTGTGGAGCCCACATGTCCCTTCTTGGATATGGACATCCACAAACATCCATATCTGTTCCCCACGGGGCTTACCCTGCCTGCCTCCATGACCCCAAGACATTGTGGGGCTTGAGTGCTTCTACCCAAAGGGCCTTTGAAGGAGACAGCAAGTGCTAAGGGAGAACTAACAAACTATCCTTCCTTCTCTTCCTCACCCTCCTGGCAGCCCAGGGGACAAGTGACTTTAATTCATCAGTTGGCTCACGCAGTGATGTTGACACAAATGGCACCTGCTGTCAGTCTCTCCCGTGTAAGTACTGGTGATAAATGGCGTGGGGTGTGCTGGCCACTGATTCCAGTTGGCCGAGCTGAGATGGATGCTTGTGTCCCTCTCTGTGACGGAGGAGTTAGTCATCATGAAGAGCGAACATGTAGTGCAAGTGGCTCCAGCCTGCTCTTTCAGGATCTGTTCCCAGGAAGATTTTGCCAGTGGTTTAGAAAGACACAGAGGGGACCTTTCTCTCCCTTGTGTGCCAGCAGCTGGATGGCTGGCTACAATTCAGACGACGTTTTAGATAGGCTGGAAACTGCTTCTTGTCCTCAAACCTTCCATGGTGCAATGCCCTGAATTCTCCTCTTCCAACAGAAATGTCCTGGCTGGTGCTATTGGGCACAGAGTTCTTCTTCAGCCTACAGGAGACAGAGGTATTGTCACTGCTTGCCAGGCAGGAATGCAAGATGGGTTCCCCAGAACCCATGGTTCTTCTGGGACATCCAGAATTAAAGAGTGGTTTCTGGAAAAACGGGCTAGGTTTTCCAAGCACCCTGAATCCTCCATTGCTCCTCTCCCTGCCAGCACTGCCTCACGGTGAAATCCATAAGCCCTTGCCACCATGCACATATCTTCATAATTGGAACCTTTCCCAGCGAGCAAGAAGAATTACTTTAGCATCTTCTGTGTTTCCTTGACTGTCCTATGTGACTGAAAAATTGATATTTGTATTGTTATTGACTTCTCCTGGATGATTTCAGGAACCCCTATTAAGAATCTCATTCTTGGAGTAAATCAGTAATTATTAAGAGTAATCTATATAAATGATGCTATACTTCTGCATAATCTCATCCAATTAATCTTACTGTATCAGCTCTAATATTTTTTTTCTGTGAGGGAAAATGCTCTTTTACTAAGAGAAGTCCTCAAAAAGCCTTCCAAGCACCAAGTTTTTTTTTTAGTATGTGCTGAGCAGTGTGATTTAAGACTGAAAATACGTTTCTGTCTGAAGTTTCTGACAGTGCAATTTGAATGTGAAGAATGTCCAGTCTTTCCTCCTGACAGCTCATTGTACAGGTCTGTGTGTCAATGCACCATATGGGGACATTATCCAGACTGGGGTCACCAGGGCGACCTTTACTCATCGCTCTGCCACTGAGCAGGACATGCAGCAAAACGAAGATGCTGTCTGCATGCCAAATGAGATCAGTATTCCTGATCTTCTTCTTTTTCTGCTTTGGGACCCATTGATCACTGTCACGGTGTGTCTGCTGGTCTCCCCTGAAATAAAGCCTTATTCTGCTGTTTGCTCTCCAGATCCCACCGAGGGCTGAAAGCTCCTTTTGACTGCAGTCATATTTAGACCTTTCACTTTCAAAAAGAAGAAATGTTAGTTGTGATTGACTCCACCAAATCCCCTAAGAATTAGAAGTAATATCAGAGAAAAAGATGGAATTTATTCAAGTGTATGCTCTGGCACTCGGAACAGGTTTTGATTTGTGATGCATTTGCATAGTTAGAAAGCAGAGAACAATGTGGCCTGCAGGAAGCAAGTTACTTTGCATCCATGGATCAGCCTGGTCCTCTCAGCTCCTCCATCTCCTGCTTCTGGCTGCTGCCCAAGATAGGACACCAGATCTCACACTGAATTAAATATTTCTCACATTCCTCATTTTCTCATCCCCATAAAACAGAGAAAGTCCTTTCTTTCTTCTTATTGCTCTAGGCTAAATATTGTTAACTTAGGCTAACTTTGTTAACTCAAAGTACTGGGTGTGGGTTTCCCAGAGTTTTGCTGTTAACCTTCTTTGTCCTCACGAGAGCTGAAGGAAATTTTATGATATTTTGAGTCTTCAACTGCAAGGGCATTCCAGAGCTTAAATACAATGAGCCTGAGTTGCTCATGTTTCTGACCCCTCCTCCATACCTCCTGGAGCACTGCTTCTGTGTGCCTCCCACCTGCTCAGATGTCTCCTTTCCTCCAGGCTCTATCTTTTTCCCTCCAGTGATGCGATGGATGCTTTATGGATATCTTTGCTGCTATCACCTCCTGTGCTCAGGGACACGATTTAGCAGAGAGTTGTTAGGGTAATATGGTCAGGTTGTGATTGGACTTGATCTTTAAGGTCTTTTCCAACCTGATTCTATGATTCTATGGCATGAGAGAAACGTGTGTAGAAGCATTGCCAGTTTGAACTGGGAATGTTTACAGAGCCCTGAATTTCACTTCTTTGTGCACATCCTCTCAGCTGTGTAAGGTAGCAAGGGACAAAATTTATATTCAAACAATCTCTGTTTTTGGATTCCTGTATTTTAAGTTCCCTGTTTGAAACTCTTAGGTTTCATTTTCAGTGGGGTTAAGTATCCACAGGTTCTCTTATTCCTTCGCCATGTACTTTTCATGGAATCACAGAATACCCTCTTCCCAGTTTCATACTTCAATAGAAGTGTGATTTGGCTCTGCTTATACAAAACCTACTATAAATATACATTCCTTCCTTGCTTTCTCCCCAGTATTTTTACTTTATTATGCTTCCCAGACACATCCATTTTAAAATCCCTTGTCACGTTACTATCAGACAGGGGGAAGTACAGACTGTTGCATTAAATCACACAGTGGCAATGAGCCCAAGCAATATTCAGTGGTGCATGGATGTACCAATTAAGAATGCATCTTAGTCTGGATACTTTTCTCCTTCAAAAGGGTCTGATTGTTTGCTTGCAATTATTTGGTAAATCTAATGAGGCTGAAAAGGGGTTGGATCACCTGTAAATGTCTTAGAAGTGTGGAAGCAGATGTGAATATGTCTGTAAAGTTTAATGTTCCAAAGACTTTAAGGTAAAACAAAAAAATTTCCCAGGAATTCTGACTTGTAGACTGAATATAAAAATGATTGTCTCTTAGTTTGTGTAACCTTCAGGACTCTGGAAAAAGGATGGTCTGCCAGAATCAAAGACTTGTTGCATTCAGTCTGTCACTTGTCAAACCTGATGCTGTCATTTCAAAATAAATACTTATACACTGATTTTTCTGGTTCATCGTGTCTTGGCTGTAGAAATCATTGCTAAAAAAGCACAAAGCCAAGGACATTTTCCTTTGGCTGGTTGCTGCTGGCACTAGTGGCAAAGCTTCCATTCCTTCATAGAAGAAGAGCCAGGACTCTTGCATATGTTAATCAAGTGCAGTGAACTGTTCTTTATGTGAGATTGAGGTTTCAGTGATTGTGCTTCCTATGATCTGTCCTAGGAATTCTTACTATCCTAGAGAGATAAGAGGACATATACAAATATTAACTATTCCTCTGCTGTTCCACTCTCTTTGAATCAGACCTTGGGGAAAGTTGTGTGAGTCAGAAAATAAGCATGTTTAAGTTAACCCAAAAAGTCAGAAGGATCGTGAGGCCCCGCTTTCACGGTCTGTATTCGTTGACACTTTAAAGACTGACAACAAGACTCGCCTTTTTAATGTTACCTCCTCTAATTATTTATAGAATTATTATTTCTTTATAAATTTTATGCATGGAATAAATATGTAGATTATTGACTGTCCTTGCTTCAGAAAGATTAACACCTAAACAGACGACTGAATAAGCAGACAATATTAGCTACTCAAGTTTGCAAAGAAAGATCTAAGTACAAACTTGGTGAGACCTCAGGTTGGCATATGTACAATATGAAATGCCCATATACTCTTGGGGCTAAGCACCAGTGCCAGAGTCAGGAGATGCCAAAGGTATATTTTTTAAAAAGATTCCTAAAAAGATTCTGCACTAAATTTCCTTAAAATCAACAAACTCCAGCTATGCAGTATTTGAAGATCTTACTGGATACTCAAAGTTTTTAAAATGCCTTTGAATTTTATAGTAAAGCAGCCTTCTTAATGTCAGGTTGGGTATTTCTGGTTGAACTGGCACAAGAGTAGAAATTCCTGCAGTCTCATTCCAGTATCTCACAACTTCCAATCCTCCTCTTCCTTTACACAAATATGAAATGAGGACAGTTGTACCCATTCAGTTCCTTTCTTGGAGCTTCATAGAGCTGTGTTGCACAATGTTTGCAGAGTGCCCGGAATGTTTCTATTTGAAAAAGCATGACATTGGAGCTAACACCTTTTTTCTTTCTTCCTCTCTTTTTTTTTTTTTTTGAAGAGTTATAAATCCACTTGCTGAAGTTACATCCTTCTGTGGCTTGGTCGTTGGTCAGTTCCACATCAATGTGTTCATTATATAATATGCTGATGTGGAAATTGCCGGAAATTATTGCTTCCTATTACATAAGTCTTGCTGCGTATCTGATGTGTTTTCTAATGCTCAGGGGAACAGAAAGAGCAGTGGCTCTAATTGCTGTTACGTTTTTTGCAGACCCTTGACTGTAGATCATCATTAGCTCTTAACAGTTGCACAACGTGATTTCTTTGGGATTTCCTGGTTTATCTTGACATATCTTTGTGTTTACAGATTCCTTTACCATCTCTGTAAAATCAAAGCTGATATCTGTGATTTTACACAGGTGAGCTGGAAGGTGTGGAAAGGTGGACCTCTGTGTTGCACTGGGATCTCAGGTAATGAGATCCAGCAGGTTAAATCAAACCTATGTAGTCTTAGAGTTCAAACACAGAATGGAGATGTGGCAGTGAATGCTCTGTATGCTCTTCTGCATAGAACCATGACAGGCAGTTGAGCACACTGAAGGCCAGGAGCCTTTAGAGCACGTGCTATTGGCCTACGGGGTCGAGTCTCTTATCTTAAACTTCATAAAAACATTCAAATTACACTACTTTTCCACATCTCATTTGGGCAGTCTCCAAAATTCAGCTGAGTACTGATAACTAATAAAGACACTGTTTCTCAGCTGTGTGCACAAAGTCCTGGGTTTTATTAGTATCCAGTAAGGCTACCAGCTACTGTGAAGTGGTGTAACATCAAGGAGTCGCATTGGCAGGCTATGTTCTCTCTTTTAATATAACACAGATTGTTTATAAAGCAGCATCATACTAAACTGTGCCCATAGAAAATATGATGGCTTCCCATTTCATCAGAACTGCATGTGTAGATCTGAGCCAACTTTGAGGTTGCCAACCTATGGTGTAAATAATGAACCCAACCAGACTCTGTGCATTAAAGTCCTGTGCCACAGCTCATAGCACAGCTCATAGCATATCATCCAGCAAAGACTTCATCAATCAAATGCACCATGCAACCAGTGCATATCATTTTGGGAAAATGCTCAACACTGATCTAAAGTTTCCAGAGTCAAATAATATTCTGCATCTTGCAATGTTGCATGTAGATGCCTGGTAACAAGAAAGAAAAAAAATGTTTTGATGATTAGGAACTGTTAAGCACTCTTGTGACATATTGTTTATTAGTGAATGAACCTAGTCAAAATTCAGAATCCTTCCTGGTAGGTATTTCATAAACCTTGTAGAAAGAATAAGGCTGCTCTGAATGCCTCAATGCATTGTCACATAACAATCTTATTGTTATCTTCTGATATGAATTTGTGGCCTGTCGCCTTGGCGAGCCCTGACTGACATCTGAAAAGATGCAGATGGGCTTCTGCTGGCCTAATGCTTTGCAGATCATCAGGTTTGGGCAGAAAATATTGCATCAGAGACCTACATGTAGGATTACATGCACAGTGCTTTGGGCTTTGTGAAGCTGCAGGTAACTCTGCCGTTGGTGCAAGTTGATACATCGCTTTTGTGAGAATGTCCTGCATTTCCAGTAGTGCATTGTTTTAACAAGTTAATATTGTTGCAGAACATAATCAAGGAGTGGTACAAATACCCCTGTACATATCTTTCTGCTAAAATCCTGAGCAACAGAGGTGCTGCTGATAATTATCCAGGTGATGTTACATAGAGAGTTCTCTCACTGAGTAACAATGTTTTGTGTCCAGTATTTCTTAATTTAGATAGGGCTGTTTGTTCTCGCAGTGGAAAATATTTCAATTAAAACTTGTTATATAAAAATATTTATAGCTGTGGTCTGTGGTTCATCTGTAATAGGACTCTGTACAGGAATTATCAAGACCATAGTGCACATGGCTTCATTTAGAAATTATGCCTATATAAAACAATTACTGGTGATGCCATCGTTTGTGGGTCAGTACCTGATATTTGACTGAATACTGAATAACATCTTCTTCCAGGGGATTCACTATGTGCTGCAGTCAGGTGTGAATGGTAGCTGCAGTATCACACGATGCCTTGAGTTAAAAGCCACTTATCATTGCAAGATACAATCTTGAACTTGCTTTTCCTCTGTTTATAAAATTTCATTGAGAAGGGAGATGCTCAGCTTTGGGTTAACGTAAAAGACAGTTTGCCTTTCGATCTTTCTCAGTATTGTCTACTGCGTGACAGGTGGAGGAAAACATGAACAATATAACTAAGGAAACCTAGTTTCTTATGTGTTTGTCAATTGAAGGGTATGAGTTACTGTTGAAGTGGATTTTTGGCATCTAAAATAAATTACTGCCTATTGACCTTGCTGTTGTTAATAAGTCTTACTCCCCACTTAGCTTCCTATATCCAGACAATCTGTAGGAATGCAGCACCTCTGAGGCTTGTGACTCCTTTCCCACATTTGATTGATGCAGATTGACATGTTCAAGCTATTGGTGAAGAACTGCCTGACAGACAACATGGTTCTGTTAATCCTTATTTATTTAATGAGCCAGGATAGAAAGAAATATAAACTTTGGGATTAGATTTTTCAAACCAAGTAACTTAGACCCTTTCAGCTACAATGTCTAGGTGGCACAATTTTTTTTTGCTCTACTCCTGATTTAAACAAAGAGGAAAATTAATTGGTTTAAAAGAAATCCAAGCCCTTCTCTAAAATGTAGCAACTGAAAACTCAGAAGCAGGTACTGGATTAGTGACACCGAGATTGGAAAAAGCTCTTGACAGAACTATAGCTCTTCTGTTCTGGCATTTATATTCCATTTTTTATTTTTGCTGAATCCTCAGTGGCTGTGCTAATGTGAATATAGGCTTCATGCTCTAGGAAGAACCATTCTTACACAGACATTGAGACCACATCTCGTACCTCCTTCCCACTGAAGTGCACAAAATTACCTCATGGACAAAGTTCAGTGTAATGTGTGTGAGCAGTGTTACTGCAGAGTTATTGTAGTTTTTGGAGCTGGGTGTTAATGAGCCTTGTCTATGCCAACAGATAAAGATCTGAGTGATAGACAAAAAGGAAAGATTTTTCAAGAGGAAAAAATGTTCAAAAGTAGCAGTTGCCAGAAAAAGGCTCATTAACAGACCAGCAAATGTCTTTTCTCTGTTTTTCTGCTTTGAATGAATTTTCATGCATCAATATTGCACCAACACTTCTAACAACACAAATACAATCGATGGAGGACTGAGATTTTGATCACCATCCAAGCTGTTTAAGCATTTTGTTTATTTGCAGTTACCAATTTGCTGAGGATGGAATGACTCAATCATGGACAGTTTAACTGCAATAAAATAAGAAATTAAGGCAGTTGATGGGCTCCTGTGGAAGCTTTTTGATTATTCTTATTCTTGTAGTGGCTGTCCTTTACGGTTTAACAATATTTTGTGTAGCCTGTGAAGAGTAAAATTTATACATCAAACACAAGGGTTGTTCTGCTTAAACTGCAGGAGAATCAGAACACAGGAAGGTCTGGAGTCAAAAGGAAAAATGCAAATATATTTAAATATGCTTTGGAAGAGAGGACGAGGTAGATGAGGCTTGCTTCAATTATTTATTTATAAAGAAATGTTTATGTGTGTATGTCAATGACTGGATGACCTTTACAGGTCCCTTCCAACTGAAATGTTTCTACGATTCTATGAAATAACCATTTTTAACTCATATGTACACTGCATCAGAAAGCACGCTGTACTGATAGGTGCTTGGGCTGGGCTAGCACAGATTTGTCACCTCAGGCAGCTCCTTTCTCTGTTAACCTTCATTGCTGTCCTAAATTGACTTTGTGTAAGACTTTTAGGTACATTGTATTTAAAAAAATATATATATATATATCTTGTAGCTTTGAGTTGTGCCACTCACATGGCTTAGCATATGTCTCTGAGGGTGCTTTATATCTGAATTCCTGCTCACAACCATTTGTTCAGGACCTAACACAGAGATGTTATCTTAAATCCCCCAGCTGCCCCACTGATTAGATGTAGCAGCTTCAGATGTCTGATTTTATTTTAATTTTTTATTTTTCCCCCAGCATTCCATCTGGTTGGAATTTGATTGCATCATTTTAGCACTTTTCTTCTGGGAACACCATGGTGATTTTGAAATTTGTTCAGTTTTTTTGCCCTGTGAGACTGGTTGGCATTTTTCTCTTATGCAAAAAGGGGAACTTACATTTAAAAAATAAAAAGTTGAAGTAAAGTGAAGATAATTATTACAGTACATATCCCTCTAAAATGCAGTAATCTTTGGATAAAAGTGTGTTTTTCTCAGTTTTACCATAAAGAGTCTCCCAGTTTTGCTTATCTGTGAACAATGTGGATTTTTTTGTCCATCTGTAAGTCCAGTGCAGTTATGATCTGCCATATCATATTTGTAGCTGCCAGCTGTTAAATGATATAACAAGATATGCTCATTGTCACTTCTAATGGAAAGCACTCTGGAGGCATTTCTCCATCTTTCTCACAGTAAAATAGTTCTCAATTGTAAGGGTAGTGTTTCTCGAACCATGGAGGTAACTGATGAAAATATGCCATTAAGCAGTTTATTTCCAGTGCGCTAAAGGCTGCATGGGAACGGATCCAGGCAGCCTCAGATGGACATTCTAAAGGCAGATCTTGAATCATTATGTCATTATTCATAGAGGCATAATTTTGGTTTGAATCATGATGGTGTTTGTTTGTTTGTTTGTTTTCCAAGAATAAAGTAATGTATAACTTCTCCTACACAGATCTTTTTTTTTAGGAGTTTTCAACAAAGTATGTGTTGAAACACAAAGTATGTGTTCAACAAAGTATGTGTTCAACAAAGTATGTGTTTTATGACATGCAAATGTTTGACTTTCTTTTCTTCCCATTGAAAAAATCTGAAGAATCAAGTATGCATAGCAAACCCATCATAATGGCTTTTGGGAAAATGATAGGCGAATGGTAACTGGGTACATTTAACCATACATGGACACATGAAGTGGTATAACAGGGGGACTTTGTAGATATTGTTTCCCAGGAATTAGTTATAGGGGAGTAAAAAGTATTGGGATGGAAAAAGCCTGGTAACTAACAGTGACAGAGGAGTGTTTGGAAAGCACAACCTCACACAGGATTACGAAGGGAAGAAGTAAACTATTTTTGTATCAAGCAGAAGCAGTATTCTTGTTCTGAGCTAATTCCTGCTGTGATGAATTTGAAATCTGGGTTTTTGACACGTGAGTGGAAACTGTAGCTCTTAGGAATGTGTAGCAGAGAGGCACGAAGGTGTAAAGGTGGAAGGTGATTCTCAGAGTGAAAACTTATGCAACCTTGCTGACTTCTGTCTTGTCAGTAGGAATAAGCTCAGCTGTCATGACACAAAGTCTGCATCACTCTATGCTTGCCAGTAGCCAGGAATATTTCGAGCACTTCTGATCATACTGGTAACACATATCAGGATGTGGTATGTTACTGGTCCCATGTCTGCCAGTGTACCCACACGGGAAATTGTGCCCTCACACTGTGCCCAAGGATCTGAACATGAGGCTGTGCTTTGATGTGGGTCATCTGTGCAGATCAGTCTAGGGGCAATTCCCTGGGCAGGCTGGCTGTGGATCAGATGAGGAGCGATGACTTCAGATGGAGGGAAAGGTGACAGTGAGATATTACGGATATTGTGAGATAAACTTTCTCACAGGACTGACCTACAGCAGAATAGTGCACTTTGTCCCTGTTTCCAACTTGTTTCACTCTGCTGGACACGACACAAGCCCTGACCCTGGCTGCCTGTACAGCCTTTGGTTGTAAGCTTGCTCTCAGGCTCAACTTCACTGCTGGTGCTGTGTCTGCTCTCTCCTGCCTTTTCTTTATTCTTTGTACCCTGTGGCTTTTCAGCTCATTAGACACATAATATCAGCTCAACTTGACACTCTGGGAACAGTGATTTACATTTTTTTCCAGTTGATTTCTCCGCTGCTTCTCCTGGATTTGCGATGAAGGCGGAGGTTACAGACACTTTGGCCGTCTGAATGGATAGCAGTGACCTCAGACTATGGAATACCCGAAACAAACCCCCTGAATTATGAAGCTCAGGCAATAAGCAGAGCAAGGGTCACCCAGACACAAGCATATTTTTCCCCTATTGCCTCAGGGTTAAGAGTGGGTAATTGGTATTTCCAGTTCAGCTTCTTTCTCATTTTGTGTCATCCCATCATGGCATGCCAGGATGCATTACATTAAATGGCATCAAATAGTCATGGAGTGTGACATGATACATTATCTGACATGTCACCTCACACCCTGTCATAACACGGGGCACTCAAAGATCAGTGGAGACCAAAAATTCATGTGTCTGATTCCATTTTATCAGTCATCCCAAAGGGAGAGAAGCATGTTAATTATTTGCATGGTGGTTTGCATCCAGTGCTAGTGGGAAGGAGATGGGATTTGGTGGGAGAAGGACAATTTCTGTGTCTTAGAACAACGTTACTTTGACTGTCCATGGCATACGTGTGGCAGCGAGAAGGGCGTGATAGCAGTGAAGGATCACTCTCTAAGATTTGAAACATGATGCAAAGTTACAAAAAGGATAAAAGACATTTAAAGAAAGAAGTGTTGGTTCCCCAGATTCATCATGCACTGGGATTTGGATTAAGTTTCCCTTGTGCTCTGGAAGAAATAATAACACAAGGAAGAAATGCAAGCATTTCATAAAATTTGATTCAGTGACAGCTGATCTTAATAGGTAGATTTCCATATGTTTCAGAAAATAAATATCTGTAGAAGGAAAGACCAACAAATGAGACTTCCCTGGGTCTAGCTGCAAAGTTTTAGGACATTTGTCCCCTGTTGTTAATGTCCAAATTCTCAGAAGGCAAGGAATGTGTTGGTCTCACCTGTAGCAGTTCAAAAATGTGATTTGTTAGCTAATACTGTCAGGGAATGCTCGTTTGTCTGCTAGCATGTGATTCTGGATGTAGAGAAGTAAGAGCACCTGAAGAAAGTTCAATTTGCTAAACTAGAATTCAGCCTGAGCCATCCCTGATTTCTTGATCTAGTATGGATTCTTACTAGTATGTATTCTAGTATGGATCTTACTCTAGTATGGATTAATTATATCCCCCACAGCATTCTTATTCTGTAATTATTTGGTATTTAGAGCACTCCTTGAAATAGTACGGTAGGAAGTTATTAGAAAGTGATGTTAGCATTGGAGTAACACAGCTGATTCCATTGTCAAGGTGGTTGCTCTGTGTCTGCATTTCCATACACACCAAAGCCATAGGTTGTTACAATGGAAGATGGAAGTCCACATAAGTTTTTTGATGCAAACTGCATTGTGCATCCTTAGCACAGATTTGCAGAGAAGAGCACACATTGAACATCTGCATAAACTGCAGAATGCAGAAATTATTGGCAGTGTCCCAGGTTTGTAGACTAGGATGATGCAGAATCTGTAGTTTCCCACTGGGAAACTAAATGGGAGACATTGTGGTTTCCAATGGTGAATCTGAAGCAGAAGAGCTTCACACACCTCTGTTAGGCTAATATCCTCAAAGTGTTTCAGCTTTATGACTTAGGTCTATTAGCTTTCGTGAAAATTATGGATGAGATCAGAATGTCGGTGAAATGTATATTCCCATCCTGAAAAATCTCTGTTAAAAGGAATGGACATGCCAAATTCTTCTGCAGTAGGTGACAGCTTTCACCTGAGTCCTTGGTGTTGGAGCTGTGTTGGAGCAGTAGCTGGCAAAGACCAGGACTTGTTACACTGACTTGTAGGCAGACATGCATTCAGATAGAACGCGTTACTTTTAATTGGAGCATGTTCTCATTCCAAAATGAGACAAAACAGCACCACAAAACATCCCTGGAATGGAGTGATCCTGTTCCTGAGATGCTAAAGCAAGACCTGTGTGATGGTGAATTCTCTGCTGTTTTCAGAATAAATCGTAGAATCATGGAATGACTGGTTGGAAGGGATCTTAGAGATCATGCAGTTGCAATCCTCTGCCATGGGCAGAATTGCCACCCACTCAGGTTGCCCAGGGCCTTATCCAACATATCCTTGAATGCCTCCAGGGATGGGGCATCCACAGCTTCTCTGGGCAGCCTTTGTCAGTACCGCTGAGTAAAGAATTTCTTCCTAACATCTAACCCAAACCTCTCCTTTTTCAGTTTAAAGCCATCCCCCCTTGTTCTATCAGTATCAGATTGTTTGAAATTCAGTTCCTCTCCTGCTTGCCTTCCTCTTGGTACAGATCTGACACATTATGAGAAGAAAAAAGGGAATTACTGATAGCTTTTATCAATGGCAGTGTTAAGATAGGAGAAAGGAAAATAAAATTATTTGTAATTTTCCACAGAAAAGATTCCATGCAAATAAATACTGAAATTGGGATTGAATTATAAGAAATGGGAGTATTTTGCATAGGACATTCCTTATGAGTGCTGTGTGATCCAGACCACAGTACAACAGTGCTGAAATCTTTAACATACATTTCCTATAGGCATGGCAAAGGAGTGGGAGGAAGGAGTTTGACAGGGGAACATCATCATCTGTACACATAGAAGGTGTCAGAGGGACGAAAAGACTAGATTAATTAGAGGAAGAAAATGAAGAAGAAAATACACTTTAAGGTACGTGAGTTTTAGTGACAGTCCTGATGATCACATGTGTTATTGCTGTTTCTTTCTGGAGAATGTATCTCTGCAAAAACAGGCAAAAGATTGGGACTTTAATTAGAATTTATGTTACAGAATTTGTACAGCTGACAGATCTGGGTGCTGCAAGGAAATAACTGCAGAGAGTGTCAGGAAAGAGAGATTAAACTCATCTCATATCAGTCATTCAAATGAGGTGTCTCATTTAGGGCTCTAGTAACTGTAGACCAGTGTAGACAGTGAATGGTAGAGATCTTGGTGGTCTCACAGAGGATAAGCATCCTCCTTCATGCTCTTAGCTCATGTTTGCTTTGGTTCAAAGCCAATAAAGTGGATTTCAGAAGGCTTACTGTCACACCCACTGAAAACTGAAGTCAGAAAGTAAGGATATAACTCAGTCCACCTAATGTAGTCAGTCATCTGCACAGTCAGTGCCCATTGTCATCAAAGAAGCAAGTCAGGCATCTCCCTGAGACAGCTTTGTTGGGTAGGATGAATTGATTTAAAATAAATCATTTTTGCCTACATGGAGTGCATAGAAAAAGTTTAGATGGGATAAACAGCCGAAAACAGACACTTAAAGCTATGCTAGAAGTCAGAGTTATCTGCAGGTCCTAGCATGGTAATCTACTCAAGTCAGTCCGTATTGTGTGGGCCAAAGGACCACGTTCATATGGAACGAAAGTCAACAGATGGCAGTTTGGTTTGCTGCACTCTGAATAGTTGTGATGAGCTTGGAAGATGGAGTGAGAAAGTGTTTTGCTCATGGCAGACAGCTACCTAGACTCAGTTCAGGTAAAGCTGTAGTCCGCATGACTGAAAGCAGTATGAAAATTTGGAGGCTTGATTTTCAAGGAGTCATTCTCACAAAAGGATGGGCTGTTTCCAGGAACACTGCTGTGATCACAGGGAGTGGAGGAGACAATGCCATTCCTTGTTGTTGTTTTGATTATGTAAAATTCTCCTCTGCCCACAATGGAGGGTCAGTATATTATAGCCCATGAACTGTTTTCCCCTTGGTCGCATTTTATTACTGTTATCCTTCCAGACAATCAATATCTAATTGAATGTGGGTTTTGTTGTGTGCTCAATGAATACCATGTGTTTGTCTCTTAGAAGCAATTTGACAGTCACAAAGAAAAATTCCAAAAAAGAAAGAGGACTCCTTTTTTGGGAAAAGTAGTTTACATGGTACAAGCCCAAATCCTGATGACAAGTGTCTTCCATACAGTGCTGGACTTAACTTGAACAAATGTGTCAGAATTTCAGGCAGCATTTGTCCCAGAAATGTGTAAAAATGTCCAGGAAAAGCTGCATCTGTCGTATAGTGAAGCACTGATTCATTGAAGTACAGATAATGTTTGAATCCCTCTGTTTTTTAATAAAGATACTGTTTTAATCCCTCTGTTTCTTAATAACTTGAGAAGATCAGGAAAGTGTAGAGAAGAGAATTATATTTACCTCACATGTGTAAATGTAGACCAACAAAAAATGAAACACATAAGATACCCTAATCAGAAGTAGAAATTAAATAGCCTACAAAGTCATTAACTACTTAGAACAACCTTAGGAAAGGATGTGTTATTGCTACTAGGCACATTCACAAAGCACTAGTTTTTCATAATCTGAGGTGTTATATCAGATCATTGCTGGTCTTGTTTGGTCAGTGATCAATTTATAGTACTGAAGGATAAACACACATTTATGGTACGCAGGACAAGCAAGCAAGGGGAAGCAGTAGCTTAAGAGTTGGTTGGGGATAGAATATATATTGCTCTAAGTTTCTTATCTAGGCAATAAAAAATGATCAAATATACTATTTCTCTTGATTTCTTAATCATGACTGAACACAAGCATATCATGAATTTCTTCTCTCTCTTCTTTTTCTTTAAAGAACATTTTTTTCTAATAGCATTTGGCTCTTTAAGGGCTCAATGGTCGGTTCCGCTATGTTAGCCCTGTGCTATCTGACCATGGAATTTGTGTAGATTCCCAGTTTATCATACTTTTCATTCTTATCTGTTCCTCTTGTTGCCTGTGCTCCCAACAATAGCTGCATTGATAGTCCATTCATTCAAACTCTGCTGGAGACAACCATAACTTTCTTTCTCCCTCCCTTCCTCCTTTCCTCCATTCCTTTCTTCCTCCCTTCCTTTTTTCTTTCACTTTCTCTCTTCCTTTTTTTCCTTCTTTCCTTCTCTTCTTGCAGCTTAATGCCTCCTCATGCTCTTTGATTCTGTCTGCATTCTTAGGGGATTAAAGGTTTTCTGTTACCTAAAAGGAATAAAATATGGCTATCTGAGCCAGAAAACTAGGAAATTTCTCTGTAAACTCCTTAATGGGGGGTTTTATGGGATATATTTTCACCTCGTTTAGCTTTTATTTCAGGATGGCTCTTTCATCAGTCTGAGCAGCTGAAGGAAATGACAACTTTATGGGAAGACAAGAGGAATCACTGGATTAAATGAAGATATGAAAACAGAGCTCAAGTAGTGGAAAAATTTAGAAAGAAGAAAGGCTCAATATGTAGCTCACTGAAGCCAAAATAAGCATGCCCTGTGGATGGGGAGACTCCTATGAGATTCTACATTCCGACCAAGATGTATGTGCTGTATGTGATGGTCCATAAAAATGGTCAGATCACTTTGTTCTCAGGTTTTAAAATCAGTAAAGGGACTTGGATCTCTCTTACTGCTTTTTTCTCAGCAAGGCCATTCCCTTATCAGGATGAATACATGCTTCAGCCAGGCCGTGTTACTATGGAAGGTACCTGGCCTTTCAAGTTTCCTGAGATTTACAAATCTACCACTTGCCTTGATAAGTTCTATCAGTGATTATCTGAACTTGTCATTAAAAATGTATATGTTACCTAGTTTGAAAGGAATTTTCAGACATTGCATGCCTTTTGTCTGTTAAACTGAGCAATTCTTTATTATCAGAAATATTTTCCATTCTCCTAATACAGACTGTGATGCCATTGACTCTTTTCTTCTTAGACAAGTTAAAGAGGTCAAGTTTCTTAAGTCTTTCATTTTAAGGCAGTTTTTCCAGACATCAAGTCATTCCTGCAGTCTTTTTCTGATCCCTTTCCAGTGTTTCAACTGCCTTCTTGGATTATGCATATTATTCCACTAATAGTCTCACCAGCAGCATATGCAGAGGTAATAATAACATTTTGCTTTGGTACAATATGCTCTTTGTATAACCAAGAATCACATATTCTGTTTTACAGGACAGCAAATCAGGCTTTTGGGAGTGCCTACTTCTGAATATGGTCTAAAAATGACTTTGTGTTACTGCATTTGACTGCAGAGTGATGTTCAAAATAATGCAGTTTACAAAGCTATGAGCATATTTGACACATTCCCATTATTGTTTACTGTTCTTCAAATGTTTGTGTCCTCTGAAAAATGTACCATCCTGGCTTAAGATGTTGAATAACACTGGACAAAAGGAGATCTCTGTTCGACCCGCAGAAAATATGCCCCTTTGATGATGATTCCCTATTAACAATTACTTTTTAGGAGTACAACTCTGGAGGAGACCTCCCGGGTCACTGAGTCTAATCCCTAACTATTCCAAGTAACCACATCAGACAGTCACTATTAGAAATCTAGCTAAGTTTTAACCAATTTAATATGTACTGCATTGGTTTTTGTGCAGTACTGCTTTTGTAATCTGAATGCCATGTGATACTAAGTCATTAAGTCATTATTTTATTTCTAATAATGACAAAAACCAGCTGAACTAATTTCTGTATATTCAACTTCAGTCTAGAAACAATGAACTGGAAAAAAAAAAAAAAAAGCTGGAGGTTTTTCTTCTTTACTCAAGAAAAATAAAATTAGAATAACAAATAAGATGACACAAATAATGCACTGAGCTATACTGCTGAAAAAAAAAATAACACATGGATTGTTTTTCAGTAGGATCATTGAAAGCTCCAAATGGATTCTTTCCTGAAGATATTGACTTTCAAGAATGGGAAGATTAAACCTAGATGGCAGATATAATTGTCTTTCCAAATATTTCATTCCTCTCCTCTCCCAGAGGCTGATTCTTTCCTTTACAGGGAAGCTGAATTGCATGTGAGATAACTTTTGGAACACATCCATTTGCATCTTGCTCTGTAGAAATCATCCTTGTTGGAGTTGGGAACTGCATCACAATACAGTATCTGTATCTGTACAGACCGTATCTACTGCAGTGCAGCAGTTTCTAGAAAACAGGCAGAGCTGGCAGTCCCCAAACTGCTTAACCTGCCAATTACCATGAAACCCTTGGTCCAAGCTTTTGTAGGGCTGATTGTGCTGGAAAAAATCTGTCTCTGAAGCACTGTCCTGCAGAAGTTGAACTCAGCAGGGATGAAGATTGGCCAACTATGAACATACGATCAACTATAGCTGAATTCAATCACAACTGAGTTTGTAGCACCTCACAGTATCAAAATTGTACTTTCTCCTAGTGTATCAGTGCTTATCCCCCTATAGCAGACTGGTTAGTGATTGAATAGGATGCCCTTGTTCTGGGAGGTGAGAATACAATACTCTAGCCTGCTCCCTGTGTGTTTTCAAGATCTTTCTGTATAACTTCCACTTGGTAACTGGGAACTGGATGGAGTTTGCTGCAGAAGAACACTTTAATCTTTGGCTGTCAAAGTGAATTTAGGTAACACATATATCCCTTTTCAAAGTTGGAGGCTTGAGCAATTCTGAGCTCTTCTTCTAGAGGTGGGGATGGGAGAAGAGTAGGAAAAAATCTTTTGAATGTTTTCAACACAGTAGTGGTGTCAAATTTACCCAGATTTCCAAACCAACCAGAACACAAACTAAGGCTTGAATGATTTCCCACCACATCTGAAGCAAATGTAATTCTGGCCTGTTTCCACGGTGCTTTGAGCCAGTTACTACTTTTGGATACTCTGGGCTGTTTTTCCCTGTGAGATTATGGGTTTCTGTTGTTTGGAACAAAATTTGTAGGCGCAAGGCCATGTCCCAGTGCAATGAATCTGAATTGAATCTCATCTTTGTATGAACCCAACTGAGCAACACTTCTTGATTCTCAGATTCTCTTTTCAGCCTTATTACTTTGGTGAATTATACTTCTAAAGACTAGTTCACATTATGCAAGATTGTCTCATGCTCAAATGAGATGCTTTCAAGTCAGTGACATTGGACTAAACAAAGAACAAGACTTTGGAAGCTGTACAAGGAGAGCTATTTGCTCCTATTCAGCAGAAATATCAATCTTGCCACTTCTATAAATATATTTCATCAGGGACCTGCTTGGACCGAGAGTCAGAGTGGAAAACACTTAGGTATGTGATTCAGCTGAGTTAGGTCACTCGAGCGAGCCGTTCCCTGCATGGCTGAGTGCTGGTGTGAGGAAGGCACCGGTGTGATGGTGTGGAACTGGAGGCGATGGAGCGTGATCGTAACCTCTGTGCTTTTTCCATTCTGTCTGATGGGGCTGTTTATTCTCCTGGGAGCCTGAGAATTCATCACAGCATTCCTCATTCACCTGTAGTGAGTGTTTTAAAGCAGACATACGTAGAGGCTACCTAGGCAGAATTTAAGGTCAATAAGGAGATTAGCGATCTCAGTGACCATGCTGAGGTGGTCTGAAAAAAAAAAATAATAGAAAATCAGCTTGTTTCTGCACCTATATATTCATTAGCCATATTTTACTTGCAATCTGCTGGATCTCTTTTGGTGAAGAGTCCTAGCTGATATGTTGAGACCTCAAAGAGTCCTTCTGGCTTGTTAACCCCATTTTCCTTATTTTACAGTGGGTATGTTTGCATGGCCACAGAATCATAGAATCATAGAATATTCTGAGTTGGCAGGGACCCATAAGGATCATCAAGTTGAACTCCAACATCATAGTCCTCCTTAATACTCTTTCACAGCATGTTGACCAGGCAACTCTAGGCCAATGAATGAGCAAATCTGACTTGTATCAAAAATGCTGATGTTACTAGCACAGAACTCCTGCTCCTCACCTGTTTGGTTCTTCTGCTGTGTGAATAGGGATTGAAACCACACTTGTGTTTTTAAGCACATGCCTCGCCCAATTAACAGAGGAGCCCAGGCTCTGCATCTCACACTGCCAGATGCTATTATCATGCAGCTTTGACAGGAGAACGTGAATTCTAGGGAAATGTAAACATCCCAGAGGGTTTCATCTTATTTTAGACGATTCTCTCTGCTCTGTCTAAGGGAGTCTTTGCTATTGGTTGCTTAAGAAGCTGTCTGGCTATGGCTCTCTCAAGCAGTCTCATGTGGCTAAATGCCTGATTTTTAGGAATTTCAAAGTTCAAACTTGAAGGCAACAAAAGCACTTTACTGTCCATAGCCTCTTTGTGCCTTAGCTCCCACCTGATCGTTGGGAACAGTAGCCTGTCTTCCCTTCCAAGGATGTTATGAGGATAAATGCATTAAAAGAGGTGAAGTGCTCAATTAGTGTGGTGATGGGACTCCTATGAATACCTGAGATATATGTGTGTATTTGGATTTTAGCAGAATCTAACTTACAACTGCAGCTTAAAAAACCTACCATCAATCCCTATATAAATTTAATCTGTGAATATTTGATCAGATGCTACGTGGGTGGAAAAGTATGTTTCATTGCTATTGTGATTACTTTCTTTCTTTAGCTTTTCATGAGTAATAAATGTGAAGAATGTCCCAATGCTTTCATGCTCTCCCAGTCAGTAATATTTTCTCTGAACCCGTATGCGAATGTTTAATTCATTAAATAGTACCATGCAATTTTATGGTGAAATCATAAATCTGTTCTGTTACATTGCTTATTGGAAAATCTTCAACCCCTAGGAAACCCCTAGTACTGCAGCTTGCTTCCCTTGATTACAAATGTCTTTTATTGTCTGCTTCCCACTTTCTCTTAGGTTGCTCTCTCTCTCTGCTTCCAAACTCTCTGCCATTTTACAGTAGTGAATCTCACTGTTTTGAGGACTTTTTTACATGCAGATGGTCAGAAAAAAAAAAAAAAAAGAAAAAGAAAAAGAAGAAGATATGAAATCATAGAATCATAGAATCACCCAGGTTAGAAAAGACCTTAAAGAGCATCAAGTTCAAAAATATCAAATGTCTTGCATTTTTTACATAGGGATTGTATGCTCGCTACTGCTCAGTGTGTTTTCAGGATTGAAGGTGGCAAAGATCACTGACTGAACCTGGGGCATGAGATGCCCCTAGAAAAACCTGGAGTTAAAACAACAAACAAACAGTGTTCTTTCTACTTTCTTGTTTTCTTAAGTTCCAGTGTTAGCAGAACTTCAGGATAGTTTGCTGCATGCAGTATCACACAGAGTTGTCCTTCTCAGCATCATGCTATTCTTTTCAAGTTCTCATGGCTAATGCTGTAGAATCCTCAGTTAGCATCTCTGCATATCTGGAGATGGGGATCACTACTCTGAAGGGCTCCAAAGGAAAGCACTTGGGTAGCAGGAGTACAGATTGCTTCAGTCCTGGTGGAAAGGACCAGCATGAAGCCTTTGACAGTTGATCTGCTGAAGGGTCCACATTTGTGCTTTGGTTACAGATCAAATATCTGAGCAGAATGATGATAAACAGTCAATTATTTCTACATCACTTAAGCCTTGCTTTTTGACAAAATCCCAGTAAAACTGAATAAAAACCAGCACGCCTGTGAATGGCACCCTAAAACAAAGATAGCATCTGCCTGGAGCTCTTTGTTGCTGGCTTATCTACAAGACCATCGGCATGAGGGTTGTGGGACAGACAGGACGAGTCACCAGATGCTCAATTGTCCCAGACTGTTAAAAATTACCTTGGAATCCTCTTCCCTGAGCTGTGCTATGTTTTCTCTGGTCACAGCTGAGGCTGTGGGACAATAATTATTACTGAAGCCTTCATAGTGGATCTTTGCTGAGTTCTTAGCAGTTGGATGCTTACATCACAGAAACTGTTCAGGCAATTGAGGATAGTTGGCAGCTCTTTTGCAGTGTCAGCAGGATCACTCATAAAGAAGAGAGTAATACTTAACTCCAAAGCTGGCTCAGGCACCCTTTAATTATAAGAAAATTACCCTTCTCCTGCTACCGTTACTGCTCATCCTGTGGCCACTACTGCCTTGGATTACATGTGCCTCCGTGCTCTGAATTCCTAAAAAGTCATCATTAAGTTTTAAGTCCTAGAAAATATGTTGCCATCATTACTATAAGATTATGTATGATGTACTGCTCATGCCTATGCCTAAGAGCCTTAAAGCAGTTTTTCTGAGAGCCTAAGTACTACCAAGAGCAATAGGATACAATAGAGATTAGACATGTAAATACATAGAAAAAAAAAAAAAAACATCATTTCATTTCAATCCAAACATAACCTCTTTCACAGTATTGTGAACTCCCTTCCTTTTCCCTTGTCCTTCCCCTTCCCTCTCTTGCATTTTAAAGGAATCATTTTATTATTAACATAAAGGAGTGTCTTCTGTACAGAGGGTGGGATTCCAGTGTATTTTCAGAAAAGTGAATCAGGCAACTATCTTGCAGGACCAGTGCAGATGCCAGAATGAGGAGGTGTGGTAAAGGGGAATGCATGATTGATTTCTTTCCTACTCCAGAGCTGGATGAAATGCCTGACACAGCTGTTAGCTCACACTGCTTACAAGAGCAAGGAATCAATCTCACCAGATGTTGTTCATTTCCTCTGTTGCTGTGTGGCCAGCTCTGTTGTACAGAGGATGCAGGGGGCGGAGGGGAGAGAGGGAAAAGAAAGGGAAGAAAATCTCAGTCTAAATTACACGAGAAAGCCCCAGTGTGGGAATTTAACATTAAGCGAGGAACACAAGGACCGGCCATGAGTGGGAAAGTGGAAACTGGAAAGACAGAGCCCACTCATTCTCTAGACTGATTCATCCATTGGGGAGCACAGCAGACTCCCTTCCTCTGTGGGTCTATACACGATCATGAGTTGTCCTAAAAGCTAATGTTTTCCATTAAAAGAATGCAGGAGGTGCACGGGAAGGGTTCAGTAGCAAACAAGCCGATGATTCAAGGGCACATCTGCTAGCTGCATCATGTACCAGATCAGGCAAGTGTGTGGAGCACACTTGAGCACATGCATGGAATCTTTGTGTAACAATATTTGGGGAAGTGATCACAGTGACAGTGTGATGTGCTGTTACCATAACTTACCTGGGTTTTTGTGGTCCTGAGTCTACCAGCACCATTTCAGACCACCTCCTTTGCCAAGACTGGAACATTTTCCTGTGCTGAGAGGTGGATGTAGAGACTCAGTAATAACATGAGAGGCCCTTGATGCTGGGAATTTACTGAGATGGTATGTGTCCCATGGAGAAAAGATATTTTAATAATCCAACTGAAGTTTTACTTCATCATTTGTTGTGGAATATCCTTTCAAAATGAACTGATTTCTGTTCTATGCTTTTTGACTTTTTTATTTTTTGCACATTCTTCCTTTTCCTTGCAGAATTCCTTTGGTGGGTTCCTGCCACCATGTCACCAGCCTTAGTAGGCAGAAAAGGAGACTTCATGGTGCTGCGGCCACAGGAAATTAAATGAAGTGGCAACTCATAAAATGGGGGGAAATAAACCAATATGGTCCGTATCAAGAGATGAAACAGGACAGTGAGCAATTAGGGAGGTACATTGCCTTTAGAGATGAAACATACTCCTACCAACACGAAGCTAAGAATTCAGAAGACCTCTGCTTTTACTTTAAGGACTGTTATTAGGGTGAACTCTGCTTTCATCAGAGGAGGAGCACTATGGATTTGCACAGGTGCAACACAAAGTGTCTGCACAGCAAAGTGTGTTTGCTGTTCTCCAGCTTGAGTTGTGTGAGGAAGAGCTAGTGCCATTCTTTGTCAACTTTCTGTCAAAAAATCTTCAAAACAAGCCCATCTCTCTCTGCCATATGGCATTTTGAGATCCTACTGGTAACAAAACAAAAAACTAACAATAACAACAAAAAAAGCAATCAAAAACAACTCCCAAAAAGGAAAAAAGCACAATCCTGGTTTTCATTTTTTTGCTTGCTTTGGTTTAGTTTGTTTTGTTTTGTTTTTTTCTTGAAGCATTCGTCCTACAATAGTTCTGTGCCAGAAAATAATAAACAAGTTGTCACTGTTGAAGTCACCCCTGAAA
The DNA here is from genome assembly GCF_019238085.1 of Lagopus leucura. NCBI lineage: Eukaryota > Metazoa > Chordata > Aves > Galliformes > Phasianidae > Lagopus > Lagopus leucura. The sequence goes on along the minus strand of NW_024962263.1, from coordinate 82,023,444 downwards.
CAGAGTGACTGGGTCGTGATGGATTGACATGTTCCTCTCTTGAGTTATAACCACCACTACTCAGACTGGGACAACCAGACAGTTACAGTTTTGCCTTAGGACAGATACGTACTTGTTGAGATGGTAGTAGCAATAGCAATGGGACCGTAATGAAACCAATTACATGGTTGCATTGCATGATGTGTGGCCAGGTTTGGCCTGCGGTTATGTGTCATAGAATCATAGAATGGCCTGGGTTGAAAAAGACAACAATGATCATGTAGTTTCTACCTCCCTGCCACGGGCAGGGTCACCAATCACCAGACCAGGCTTCCCAGTGCCACATCCAGCCTGGCCTTGAATGCCTCCAGGAAAGGGGCATGAAGAATGGGCAGAGTCTAGAACGTCTTCTCATTCTGATTGGGGTGGGAGATTGGGTTATATTTGGTTATATCAGTTCACTTCTGTGCCATTTTCTGTGGTTTTGGTTAAAACAAAAGGAACATAAATTAAATGAGGACCGCTGCATTGAAAATAAGGCAAAAAATCTGTTCTCCAATTGCAAGGATGTTAAACTGTCAATCTGTTGACATCAGTGTAGATAATTCAGTGCAAAATAGAGTCATTCAGCTAGTCTAGCTGGAATATTTCCTTACAAGTTGAATAACATGGTATTATAGGACATGCGAGATGCTCTGAAGAAAGGAATTATACAGTTTCTGGAAATGTGGTTGGGACACCCTTGTACTCTATAGTTACATTGATCAGGTACTCAGTGAGAGTTATTCCTTGAAGTGTCATTTTATTCCCAATTACCAGTTTCACTGCAATTATACCCAACTGAGTCCTATCTTTCAAAATGGCCTGACTAGTCTGCCCTGAATATCAGCTATTGACCACTTGCTATAGTTAACAAACTCTTGTATCTAATTCTGTGAATTATTCCAAGTACCCCTTTAGCGCCAAAGCTGGCAACTTCTGAGAAGCCCTCTCCATTTCACAAACCTCCCTTTGCCATCTCTGGTGGGCAGACAATACACTTGCAGTTTGAAGTTACGGTTAAAATTACATAGAAAAAAATGACAGGAGTAGTTGTCATATTTTTAACAAAGTTTGTTCGCTGCGGATATGAAACCTGAGAACTTGCATAAGAGTCCCACTCCACTGAGCGTTGGTTTAGTCCACAAAGCAGCTGCACAAAGGGGACATTTCACTGCTGTTCTGGATCTCCTTGCTAGGGGAATTGTGGCTGCAGGTTCCCGAGGGTCCCCTGGTGTTTTGCGTAATCTATCTTTAGAGAACTGCAAATTCATTTCTGAGAAGAGCACTGGCTTTGAGCAGGGACTACCTCTAAACTGACAAACCACTTCCTGCAGACGTTAACTGAATTGAGAGCTTGCTGTCCCCCTTCATTCCCCTGGAGAGACCCCACTACCCCTCCTTGGCTTGGCATCATGAAATATTGTGAAGACAAGAGTATGGAGGGTTGAAGTACAGTAACTCTCTACCAGCATTTTCTACAAAGATCTCCTTCAGAAGAAGATAAAGCCATGTTTCCAGAGTGTTATCTAATCCTGGAAAAGAAAGTAATTCATATATCTGTGCATTTGATGCTTCTTTTGTATTTTTACCAGAACACTCCTCCTCTGAAATGAATGTAATTCTTGGCCAGATTTGGGGAAGTAAAAAGCACCTGCAACACTTAGATGGTTATTTCCATATAACAATATCCCAGATTTATTCTGTATCAGCATCCATTACAGGATATAGCAAAACCATGCAATCATTCAACAGTATATGCTTATGACCATTGAGAAAAAGAGTCTCAAATCTATTCTAAACTCTTCCAGTCTCATTTTCTACTTGGTGGTAGGTCTTTCCTTTTTTTCCTTTGCATTTTCCTTTTACCCTTCCTTTTTCTTTTTCTTTTTCTTTTTCTTTTTCTTTTTCTTTTTCTTTT